>NC_085867.1:5304845-5440853 GCF_034702125.1 Engraulis encrasicolus | reverse complement strand
AAAGTGGCTAAAACAGGTTGTAATGTTGACAGAAAAAAACAAAGTGAATTACAAAATTATATGGTATATCCTCGTAGACTAAGGTCTTGGCTTTTCAGAAATGCACAAGGCCAATCTCCCCATTATGTATTTTTTTCAGAAATCAGGCTTTTCTCCGATCATACCTTGTTTTTTGTCAACACCGTCAGACACAATTAAAAGTTATTAAAATTGTATTGATTTGGTTGCATATGTATCTGGAGTTTTTAAGTGATTATGTGTATTTTTTGGTTCACACATATGCCTTTAAATGTTGAAAATTCACTTTTGTTCTATTTTAATACTGTTTCATGTGTTCTAATTTTAAAATATGTACCGTCATACGATGCTTACTTAACGCCTAAATAGAACAAACATTTTTTTGTAATTTCACAAATATTTGTGTAGGCTTAAATTGGCTATTACTTTGATATTTCAACAACTCCTAAGGAAAATGTTGTAAGCACATTCCTTTAAAATGTCCAAAACTCCTTCTTACGGTGGTGACTTAAGAACTGACGGTGGTGACAGTAATCTGAGAGTGGTGAAAGTGGCCTAATTAGTACCTGCATTTAGCAAAATAAATAGCCCTCTCAAGTCAATGGCATCTTGCATAAACACTTTATTTTTGTGTGTACACAGTATGAGCATGTGTTTTTACTTCATTAGTTAGATTATCTAGGAAGGAAGCCACTGGTTGTTGAAAATGTGGTAAAAACAGCTTTTAAGTTGTTCAAATCCAAAATATAGAGGTGTATTATCATAGATGTAGGTCTTGGCTGTGCAGTGAATGCATTGGCCAAGCTCCCCATGTTTAACATTTTTCATAAAATGGGCTCTTTCTTGTTTTGTCAACAGCGGCAGACAGAATTAGAAGTAAAAACACATGTTTACTGTATTAAAGTGAATTACTTGAACAATTCAACATAACTGTAGATACTTATTGTATGCATATTCTTAAAACATGTCAAAAACATGTAAAACATGTGTTTTTTGGTGAACTCCATCAGATGTCACCACCGTCAGGTTTTCTGACAAAAAAAACCTCCAAATGCACCTCAGTGGTGGCTAGAGTATCATTTTGGATCACAATTATTACTAACATGCCTAATAATGTTTCATTAACCAGCACAATTTAGTAAAATATGGAACAACATGATGAGCAGAACAAAATCTGACGGTGGTGACATCTGACGGTGTGAGAGAAAAAAACACTCTTTTAAATATTATGCATTGTTTGTTCACATTAGCCATTTCATTTTCGCTCTGTTTCTTGGGTGCTTCATACCTTTTCTGAAAAAAAAATATTTATTAACATTAATGTAATACAATACTATTAAAACCCCCGACGGTGTTGACAGTTTATGGTTGGGACAGTACCAGTGTCCAAACAAATTAACACATTGAGGACAAAATAATAAACTTACAGGAGCTTCAGTGATGGTGAAGTAGGCAGTAGAGCTAAAGGTTTGAAAAGGGGTCCTCAGTAATGAAAATTACCTTGTGCATACCTGATTTTATTGTCTTTTTGAAAAAATCTGACGGTGGTGACCAATATGCTGGACACATTTTGAGCAATCAGTAAATAATAGTAAATATTGTTTTACATCCACTATGTGCACATCTGTAGAACCACTTTAATATGGTCTTCCACATCATGGTGATATTGTTCAATTCTGTTAGTGATTTTTGTATTTTAAGTCATTTGAAATGATGATGCCAGTCCTTGGGACAGGCGTTTTTACAGGGTGTGGACAGGTTTATAGCCATGAAAAGTAATAAAATTACACTTAAATATTTCAAACAACTGTGTATTCGTGTGACAGACCCCTTGGCCATTACCTGGGTTCATTTTGTTTGTGAAAATTTAGTTGATTTTCAACAGAATTAATATTTTACTGCAGGGACATGTTTTTGCCAAACTTTCAAGAATCAGTGAGAGGCAAGCAGTGAACCCCTAGAATCAGATAATCACATAGATATGACATAAAAAATATAATTGAAACAAAACCCCACTATGCTCTACATAAGACAGAAAAACACAAAGCTAATTTTGATTTTTTTTTTTTTCCAAATGTATAAAACAAAAAAAGTAGAGTAGGCCCAGGGCTCTCTAGAGTCTTTGTTAGAGAGTGTACAGTACAGTCTGTTCAGTCAGAGAATGGTCTAAAGCAGTGCTCATTCAAAAAAAACTCCTACCATTCCATGAGTGGGGGAAGTAAGTCTGGCCTCTTTCAACAGACCAAACGCAACAGAGGAAAATGCAATCTCCGGCAGGAAAAATACGCATCCATAAACAAACCCTTTTTAAGGCAACAGAGAAGTCACTCAAAGTGCCCTTGAATAACTTACACTCAAGCACAAGTAGATCTACATAAACCAAAACTGAGTGGGTATGTCAGAGACTTTTGTCACAACACGGAACTGAATCACTAATGAAAAATATTTGGCTTTTCAGTGTGGCTAGTAATGTAACTAGCCATCAGAATACGGTGCTCCCTCTCACACACACACACAAACAAACACATACACACACCCGACACACAGATCAGTTCCAGTTCCATTTAATCTTGAAAAAGTAGCTATGGAGTTTCTCTCCAGACAGAGATATCAGGGATCTGGTGCTATTCCATTACACAAGGCCATCCCCTCCAAAGCCAGACCACCTCCTGGACATAATAAGAGTCCTTCAGACACAATCACATCAGCTCACCTGGATGAGCAGAGACAGAGAGGATATGTCTCAGCAATAGAGAAAAAAAAACAGAGAGGAGAAAAGAAAGCCAGCGAGAGAAGAAATGACAAAAACTGCTAGACTATAAGAGGCAGAGATGAATAAGAAAGAGGACAGAGATGTGTTGTTAATACCAAGTAAATATAAGTGCATGACAACTGTAGGGGTAATCCCACATTTATTGGACGTGAGGAATATTCTTCCTCACGCAAGGGCACCAAGATATGTAGGTAAAACTACATTTATTGGATACGGGGACTATTCTTCCTCACACACGGGCACCAAAATATGTAGGGTCAACTACAATTAATGGGTACGACGTTAAATGTAAGGGAAGTACAGTGATGTAATTATAATTACATTAATAAGTATACAATTCTTATACGGTTCCAAATATGTAATGTGTTATTACTATATGTGAGGAATAAGAGTATAAGAAATGATGCATGAAGAGTGTATTAAACTATTCACGTTGGGTATCAATAATGTGTAGGTGTGTACTTATGGAATCGTCAATTGTCTAATTAATGATTGCATAAAACACGGTTCATGACCGTCTCATAAAATCATGACCATTATTGACTAATAATCTGAAGGTTTTGTGTGAATTCTTTTCTGGTTGACTTCGTAGAAATTGTTCAAATAAGACAAACACAGTTCACCACAATGTACATTTATTGTAAAAGCATCATCCGGTCATAACACTGATACAGCCAATGCGACTTGCAGGGCATAAGAACTTAGGTAAAATATACAATATATACACGGGGTATGAGAGGATGCGCTGTGTGTGTGTGTGTGTGTGTGTGTGTGTGTGTGTGTACGCTATGCGAGAGAGAGAAAGAGAGAGAGAGAGAGGAGGGGCGCGTGGCGAGCGCTTTCTGTGAGCGCCGCGCACTTCTGTTACCGCGTGTGCGGAGCGGTGGGAGGAGAGAGAGAGAGAGAGAGATGTAGCCTATGTTCTATGAACTATGGCTAAAATGATTCTGCGCAGCTCGGCGCAGGGGCGAAATATGAGACATGAGGAGGGGCGTTAAGCTTTCGGCTGATGAAGCGGGAACTTATCTTCAAGATAGAATTCAAGCTAATCAGAGAATACTGTCCTTTGTCTTAAGGCTTTACAGTATGTGTGGGGGAAGGGAAAAGGGAGCGTTTGGCGCTCTTTTCCGACAATAGCTTACGTCCTCGACTCAGTGACTCAATGGTTTAAAACACTGGTACGTGTATCTCTGTGAGTGGGTAATTTACATGTGGGTGCAAGTATGGCCTATGGCAATATTGCAACTAATGTAAACTAAGAATAGCGTGTGGCTATCTGTGGTGATGAGAGGGGAGAAAGAGAGAAAGAAAAGAAAGAACAGATAGAACAAAATAACCCAAAATAAAATATATCACACTCTACAAGTGTGGATATTTAAACACAACTCCTCAAAGCTATGTAACAGTTCTAACTGCGTATCTTTGCCCAAATTCGCGTGCTTACTGTTATCCTTGGTAGGAAGAGAGAGAGAGATCCTTTGATCTCTCGGGCGAGGTGGGTGTGTGCGTCTTCGTGCGCACGAGGTCCTTTTGTTCTCCAAGCTCGCAGGTCCTGTCTGTGGGCCCAAGCGATACCACGCGCCGTTCCGGGGCACGAGGTTGCAATGTGTCCACAAAAGGTCTTGCTTCGTTGAACAGGAAAAGGAAAGTGGTATTTCGTTGTGTAGTCCGATTATCTTTGCGGTGCCGTCCTGCGAAGGTCCAGTGAGAAGGGCGGGTGCACGTAGGTCCGTTCCACGCGTAATAACTATACCGGCTGTCCACTCTCTTGGGGAACAGACAATCAAGCCTCAACCGAATCTTTCTCGACTCCAGGGAGGTTCCTTTGATTTCAGTACTAGTAAAAGATTAACAATTGTCCGTACAAAAGTTATCCTATAGCGCGTGAGTTCCTCGTGTGTCCTGACTCACTGCTCTCCTAGCAGTGTCCGCAAAAGTCAAATGCAATACAAACGAAAACCGGTTGAAGGAAGAAAATATATCGACTGTAGTGTTAACCTGGCCAAGATAACTTACAGTTTCAATAATTTCTAAAATAGACGTATCTCCAAGGAGACGTGTCCTGGCACGTTTCACATCTCGATGGGGAAGTCGGGCGGTGTCTCCTAGGGCGTCGGGCCTAGGGGAATAGGTGAAAAGCACAATATGCATACCTTGACCCGGGGTTTTATACATACGGGGCGGGGCTGAGCCACGTATTCGAACCAGGTACAGTATAGAGAGAAAATGGTGGCCTCATCTTACAAAATGGCCGGCATTCGTAAATGAGGGGAAATGAATTAAACTTTAGGGGTAATAATGCCTACATCTCCCCCTTTTGGCTATCGAAGGGAGATTGCAGTGTCTCTTTGATAGGCACATGGCACTTTACTCCTGTTTAAGTTCATTTGTCCAAAAGTGGTAATCCAATGTTTGTCCATGATGCTGTAATGTCCAAGGACGGTTCCTGTGTTGTGTCCTTTGGAAAAGTTCATGTGATGGGCATATGAATAGTCCATGCAGTATAGCACTCTGGGCTGAGAATGGTCAATAGCACTTTGGGCAATAGATTTTATCTGTCTAGAATCTAAATTCAAACAACAAACAAAATCATGAAAAATAATAAAAGAGAAGAGAGAAGAAAGAGAAGAAAGTGAAGAAAAGGCATGGTGAGGGGGAATGGTGGAACCATGTGTCAGCTAGCCTAATCTTCGTGGACACTACTGATGGCAGAGCTTTTGACGTCTGCAGCTGTCAATCACATAGCCATGTGGTCAGTGTCAGTTGTGTTGTTGTTGTGAAGCATGCCGTGGCATGAGGCGTGTATGTGGATACACTGTGGAGTGAGGTTGGAGAGATGGAGAGCTCCATCTTACCAGTGTGTGAATAACAAACAAATGTAACATTGCCAAAACTATAACTAGATATATTAATGTGAGTGCATTTTACTAATGGTACTTTCGTGCTGGTTTACCATAACGCTGCTGTTAGTCAGGTCGGCGCTGCGCTGTCCTTCGGGCCCTGAAGGGTATGCTTGCCTATGCACTGTCTAAAGCATGCGTGCGTAAAATGGGATCGCATATAATAATCTTGCATAGTGTGATGGAATGTACAGTGTTGGTTAGTAGGTGGTTAACTGTGACTAAGACTTATGATGCATATTTATGGCTTTGGCGAAGTATGCAAATTTAGTCTGTGAGACTGATGTCTGAGGTTAGTCTGTTAAGTCTGTCGCGCTATGGGACAGGGATGAGTCGTGCTGGACCCATCTCTGTCGCCGCCGGCGACGGTGACGCGGAGTGTGTGACTCTGGCTCGCTAGAGCTTTGATCAGATCCATCTGACGAGTCGTGCTCACTCGCATCGCGCCATGACTGTGCAGAACGGGAGTCGGACTCATGGGAGCTGTGGTTAGTCCACTGGTCCTGATTATGAACAGGTTGGCGGTTGCGCCTTCTGTTTCGTTTACGCCTACGTGTGTTGTGCGTAATGTGGCTGTGATGCTGATGAGGGAGCTGTCCCCCTCTCGCTATAATGTTCTGCTGGTGGTGCCATTCGTTTTGCTGTGGGTTAGTCAAGTGTTGCATAGGGCCATCTCTGTCTGGCCCCCCTTTATGGGCCGCTTCGAAGCTCGTCAGCCGGGGCTGTGCCGTGGGCTGATGGCATGGGTTGGGAGCGCTCGGCTGAGACCTGTCTACAGGCGCAGCGGCTTCCCAAATCATTTGAGCTAGTCGGCGCATTTCAAGCATCGTGTGACGTTTGCGTCTACACGCGACTTTAACCTCTGTACGAATGCTACCATGGAGATTGTGTAAGAAGAGTGATTGAAAGTGTGCATCTTCTTCTAAGCCTGGTGTTGCCCTACCCTCAAAGTAGGCTGTGTGTAACCGACTGAAATATGCGCGAGGGGGTTCAGACCTCTGATGTCTGACCCTCAAAGCATTGAGCACCGCAGACGGGTAGTCTCGAGGGCGCTCGTACTCTCCTATCATCCATGCGCGTAATTTGGGATAGCTATCAGCTATGTCTGGGGAAAGTGAATCCAAATCCTTGCGCACTCTGGGGCCGGATGTTTTCCAAATTAGTTTAACTTTCTCGTGTGACGTTGCGTCTGGTATGTCTTGGAAACATCGTTCTATTTCTCTGAAATAGTCACTCACGTGTCTGTTTGTACCGTAAGGGTCAAACTTCTCAACATCTTGTGCCAGTATATCAAGAACACGGAGTCTAGCTACGCGGGTCGTCTCTGCGTTACGCGTGTGAGACCCATCGGAGCAATCTGTCTCTGAGCTGCTGTGACAATCGCGTGTGCGGGGTCTTCCCCGGGCTGCGACTGGCTGTGGGGTGACTATGGGGACAATCTCGTTTCTGTCTACCTCATACACTGGACTCTTTTCCTGGGTGGCCTTCTCGCTGGCTTGCGTGGAATGGTCTAAGTGTGTCACCTGTATTGTCTCGGGATTCTCACGAGACGAGAGGAGGGGCTGCTGTTCTACAACATTCTTACTACCTATTATGGCTGCCTCCAATATGCTCATGCGATTAGAAAAGCTTTCTTGCGTGTGCTTAAGCTCATTTCTAATTTCATTGGCTTCTCTAGCTACCTTTTCACGGTCAGCTATGACGTCATGCACTTCAGTGCGGAGCTGGTTGATTTGCAATCTCAGCTCGTGGGATTGGAGCAAAATTAACATGCCTATTGCTTCTTGGCTATCGGCAGTTGATTTTGGGGCATTGATTTGCAATAGCGTTTTCTGAATTTCTAGCGTGCATTGTTCCTGACTGAGATTTTGAACCTTCAGTCTATTATGCAACGAGACCTGGGTAAGGTCTGCAATGAGATCAGAAAGCTGCGGGTTTTGACCGCTTTCTAGACAGTTAGAGGGTGCCATTTTGTTGGCAACAAAATGAATAATTAATTATGCTGGTAATTAATATGTTAATTAATTTAAATCCAATTCAAAATAATTAAACTGTTAATTACGGTAATAATTAATTAATTCAGGGTTTACTAACTAACCGTTGCTGGGGTGTTAGTATGTTCTCACACTGTCTATACGCATCTGAATGTATATCTTAGCAGTTGTCTAATGCAAACAGTATTTCATCTGTATTTGTACAAGTTCTAGAAGTCATTAAACCAGTCCTCACACGGGGCACCAAAATATGTAGGGGTAATCCCACATTTATTGGACGTGAGGAATATTCTTCCTCACGCAAGGGCACCAAAATATGTAGGTAAAACTACATTTATTGGATACGGGGACTATTCTTCCTCACACACGGGCACCAAAATATGTAGGGTCAACTACAATTAATGGGTACGACGTTAAATGTAAGGGAAGTACAGTGATGTAATTATAATTACATTAATAAGTATACAATTCTTATACGGTTCCAAATATGTAATGTGTTATTACTATATGTGAGGAATAAGAGTATAAGAAATGATGCATGAAGAGTGTGTTAAACTCTTCACGTTGGGTATCAATAATGTGTAGGTGTGTACTTATGGAATCGTCAATTGTCTAATTAATGATTGCATAAAACACGGTTCATGACCGTCTCATAAAATCATGACCATTATTGACTAATAATCTGAAGGTTTTGTGTGAATTCTTTTCTGGTTGACTTCGTAGAAATTGTTCAAATAAGACAAACACAGTTCACCACAATGTACATTTATTGTAAAAGCATCATCCGGTCATAACACTGATACAGCCAATGCGACTTGCAGGGCATAAGAACTTAGGTAAAATATACAATATATACACGGGGTATGAGAGGATGCGCTGTGTGTGTGTGTGTGTGTGTGTGTGTGTGTACGCTATGCGAGAGAGAGAAAGAGAGAGAGAGGGGAGGGGCGCGTGGCGAGCGCTTTCTGTGAGCGCCGCGCACCTCTATTATCGCGTGTGCGGAGCGGTGGGAGGAGAGAGAGAGAGAGAGATGTAGCCTATGTTCTATGAACTATGGCTAAAATGATTCTGCGCAGCTCGGCGCAGGGGCGAAATATGAGACATGAGGAGGGGCGTTAAGCTTTCGGCTGATGAAGCGGGAACTTATCTTCAAGATAGAATTCAAGCTAATCAGAGAATACTGTCCTTTGTCTTAAGGCTTTACAGTATGTGTGGGGGAAGGGAAAAGGGAGCGTTTGGCGCTCTTTTCCGACAATAGCTTACGTCCTCGACTCAGTGACTCAATGGTTTAAAACACTGGTACGTGTATCTCTGTGAGTGGGTAATTTACATGTGGGTGCAAGTATGGCCTATGGCAATATTGCAACTAATGTAAACTAAGAATAGCGTGTGGCTATCTGTGGTGATGAGAGGGGAGAAAGAGAGAAAGAAAAGAAAGAACAGATAGAACAAAATAACCCAAAATAAAATATATCACACTCTACAAGTGTGGATATTTAAACACAACTCCTCAAAGCTATGTAACAGTTCTAACTGCGTATCTTTGCCCAAATTCGCGTGCTTACTGTTATCCTTGGTAGGAAGAGAGAGAGAGATCCTTTGATCTCTCGGGCGAGGTGGGTGTGTGCGTCTTCGTGCGCACGAGGTCCTTTTGTTCTCCAAGCTCGCAGGTTCTGTCTGTGGGGCCAAGCGATACCACGCGCCGTTCCGGGGCACGAGGTTGCAATGTGTCCACAAAAGGTCTTGCTTCGTTGAACGGGAGAAGGAAAGTGGTATTTCGTTGTGTAGTCCGATTGTCTTTGCGGTGCCGTCCTGCGAAGGTCCAGTGAGAAGGGCGGGTGCACGTAGGTCCGTTCCACGCGTAATAACTATACCGGCTGTCCACTCTCTTGGGGAACAGACAATCAAGCCTCAACCGAATCTTTCTCGACTCCAGGGAGGTTCCTTTGATTTCAGTACTAGTAAAAGATTAACAATTGTCCGTACAAAAGTTATCCTATAGCGCGTGAGTTCCTCGTGTGTCCTGACTCACTGCTCTCCTAGCAGTGTCCGCAAAAGTCAAATGCAATACAAACGAAAACCGGTTGAAGGAAGAAATATATATCGACTGTAGTGTTAACCGGCCAAGATAACTTACAGTTTCAATAATTTCTAAAATAGACGTCTCTCCAAGGAGACGTGTTTCGACACGTCTCACATCTCGATGGAGGAAGTCCGGCGGTCTCTCCTAGGGCGTCGGGCCTAGGGGAATAGGCGACAAAAAGGGCTCTCTATGCATACCTTGACCAGGGGTTTTATACATACGGGGCGGGGCTGAGCCACGTATTCGAACCAGGTACAGTATAGAGAGAAAATGGTGGTCTCATCTTACAAAATGGCCGGCATTCGTAAATGAGGGGAAATGAATTAAACTTTAGGGGTAATAATGCCTACACAACAGTGGGTATTTCCTAATATCAAATGTATGAGCCTTGGAAGTGTGTCAGCCTAATTAGTCACGTCCAGTGATTGGATAGGCCTACTCTGCAGAGTTCACCAAAGAGTATCCAATCACTGGGCGTGATTACGAAGGCTGATACACTTGAAAGGAAGCACACTGGACATTGGGAAACGGCCAGCACCTCTAGCATACTTCTGCCTTCTTTCTGCATGACGTAGTGCTGCTTAAAGTAAACTCGTAATAGGTGTTGTACTGGTGCCAGGACTGCAGAAAATCAAACCTGCATTAGGGAAGAGATGGGGTGGGGTGGAGAGAGGGAGGAGATGTAGGTGAGGTGAGTGATGGAAGGACAAACGAAGAAAAGTGAACAAATGTGGCAATTGACCAAGGCAGCCTTGTGTATAACATAACACAGCAATTACTTCTCTTTAAACACAGATTGCGTTGACAGGGGGGGTAGATTTCTTGGCACAAAATGGCACCAAAGATTAAAGAACTCTGTGGCGCACAGACCATAAAAAGCTAAATGAGTGTGTGCCCGCCCAGCTCTGTAACAAAACTCAATTCTGGCTTCAAAACAAGGGCACTCTATAGACAGAGCCAATGAATTAAGTGGTGTCATAGCAATTTCAGTTTTAACACATTGAATGCCAGGGCAGGTAAAAAAAAATGTTTTACTCTCATGTATTGCCACCCAAATGGTAAAACTTAATTTTAACAAGTCTTTTTGTTTGCTTTCTTTTTCAATACTATGCACATTATTTGTGATTTTGGAACTATGTAATGATGAATAGAACTGACATAGACGGCAGTGAAAAGCTTCATCTGGACATTCCAGATGACACAGATGCAGTTCTAGTGGCAAAACATCTTTGGTTATTTGCTGTGTTGTAACTTGTATGAAAGTGATTTGAAAGTCCACGCAGCAGTTTCCAACTGGATCTGTCAATAGAATAATTTATCCTGACGAAGTCTGGCAGAGCTTACACAGTTGCTTCTGTTTGGGCCCCCTTCATGGTGGCACTGCCAGACAATGTTGTCTAGTTTTTTTAATCTTCCGGTCCCAGCCAAGATCGTGCTTCTGAGAAGATGCTTAAAGTCAATGGAGGAGACACACAATGACACACAAGATGGACACACAAGCTATTGACCGTCATCTGTCAGCTCTATTAATTACAGAGTTTATATCCAGTAGTTAAAATCCACTATTTAAATGTCTGAAGAAAGTTCCCCTTCATAACACAACTGAGCCATTTATCAAGTACAACAGACTGCACCTCTAGGGAGGCATATTTCTCTCAAAACTGAGTCCAGCAAATACCATCATGTCTAAGACATTCCAGACATGTCATGGTAAAAAATGACCCCTACAGTGGGCATAACACTACAGCTCTTTCCCGGAGAAAAATCTAAAAGAACTGACCTTATGAAGAACAAGATCAAAACTGTTAAAGTGGGCAGATAAGAAGTTAAGTTGTTAAATGCCATGATTCTCACAAAGCTCAAACTATTAAATGAGAACTAGCTTTACACTTTGATGATGAAGGCCACTGTCATACCAAACTCTCGCCCCTCTCTCTCTCTCTCTCTCTCTCTCTCTCTCTCTCTCTCTCTCACACACACACACACACACACACACACACACACACACACACACACACACACAATTTAGGAAGAAAAGTGGAGAGAAAGAGCATTTCTTTTCCATTTCATGTTTACACAAGGCAAAACAAACAACACTTTCTTGAATTTGGAACATTTAATAAGTTGGTTTATGCGAGAACCGTTTTTTTAATCTAACAGAATATGTTGTGCTTCACACAATACATGACAATGCCAGAGAGGAATGAAATATGCAGAATATGTTATTAGTTGATGGTGAAGCAGGCAATGTGGAGGAAAAAATGCTGCCTACATTCCCTTCCACAATAAATATGGCAAGAGATAAAAAAAAAAACAACTTCAGTACTTTGAAGTCCTAGAAGCTCTTTGATATCAGACCCAATTATGTCAGGAATGGTAAGACTTAACAGCAATACACAGTCCATGCTGGTTTTGTGTGTGTGTGTGTGTGTGTGTGTGTGTGTGTGTGTGTGTGTGTGTGTGTGTGTGTGTGTGTGTGTGTGTGTGTGTGTGTGTGTGTGTGTGTGTGTGTGTGTGTGTGTGTGCGCCTCTGCAGGTGTGTGTGTCTGCATATGTCTGTCTACTCTGCAAGTGTGGTTGTGAACAAGTTGCTTCTGAACGCTGAAAAAGTGCTGCAATTAGTGAGGAGTTAAAGCCCATGAAAAATGCAAACGCTGACAGCTGTGCACTCAGGGCAACTGAGGACGAGATGATGGAGGAAGAGAGAGAGAGAGAGATGATGGAGGAAGAGAGAGAGAGAGAGAGAGAGAGAGAGAGAGAGAGAGAGAGAGATATGATGGGTTGAGGGAGATGGGTGATGGAAGAAGAAGAGAGAGAGAGATGATGGAGTGAGGGAGACGGCATGATTGAGGGAGAGAGAGAGATGATTGAGTGAGTTAAACGAGTGATGGAGGAAGAGAGAGAGAAATGATGGAGTGAGGGAGACCTGTGATGAAGGAAGAGCGAGAGAGAGATGATTGAGTGAGGGAAACGAGTGATGGAGGAAGAGAGAGAGAGAGAGAGAGAGAGAGAGAGAGAGATGATGGAGTGAGGGAGACGAGTGATGGAGGAAGAGAGAGAGAGGGATGATGGAGAGAGGGAGTCGGGTGATGGAGGAAGAGAGAGAGAGAGATGATTGAGTGAGGGAAACGAGTGATGGAGGAAGAGAGAGAGAGAGAGAGAGAGAGAGAGATGATGGAGTGAGGGAGACGAGTGATGGAGGAAGAGAGAGAGAGAGATGATGGAGTGAGGGAGACGAGTGATGGAGGAAGAAAGAGAGAGGGATGATGGAGAGAGGGAGACGGGTGATGGAGGAGGGAAGGGGATATGGAGAGGAGTGTTCGGGATACATACAGGAAGACGTTATTGGGTCTTTAATGTACTTTGTTTTTTTTCTGAAAAGGGATAGCAATACAATAGCCTGGCCATGCCCTCCTAGTGACGCAACGTCTTCTGCGTTGCTCCAAGACAGGCCAAGAGCAATGTCAATATCGTTTCTGATCTCCCCAAAAATCGGGAAATCCAGCCACTTTGTCGGACACCAGTCAACCAGTAGCAAACTTAGGGAGGCAGGTCAACCATGCTGTTTGGGAAACATTAATTGTTATGCTCTTGGTCAGACCAAGTCTCGAAGAGCACATCCTCTCCCTTATCGACGCGTAGAATACGTTTAGAGCACGTCTCGTAAAATCAGGTATCACCAAAATGTATTGATAGGATCTGACTATTGTATAATTAATCCATATCTGACCCTGGAAGGGACATGGAGAGGATAATGGAGGAATGGAGAAGAGAGGAGGAGAGATGGAGGTTTGAACGTGTTACAGAACAGAGAGAGAGAGAGAGAGAGAGAGAGAGAGAGAGAGAGAGAGAGAGCTGGCAGGAGGTTTGTGTGTGTGTGTGTGTGTGTGTGTGTGTGTGTGTGTGTGTGTGTGATAGAGAGAGACAGACAGAGGCAGTAAGAAAAAGACAGACAGATATTTAGGTGCTGCATACCATTAGATCTCTAATGATCAACATGCCCACTTATCATTGCCTGGTGAAAAGAGCCCACGCCACTAATCACAAGTAACAGCGGCCACTAATCACAAGTAACAGCAAAATTTCAGGCAGCAAGGAAGATGGATAACATCTCATGACCTCCGGACAGTGTCAAGGGCTGTGTGATAAAGTGAGGGTGTGTGGGTGTACGTTGTGTATGCACACGTGTACGTTAAAGACACTGTATGAATACATTCATGGGGAGATCAATATTGGAAGACCTCAGAGGTCTCCCATCAATGTCAATGTCCGCATGATACACTGCATATAAGTGAGTCATAATTAAGTGCCAGAATTTGTAGGGACAAAAAAAAAAGTCTGTGTGTGGGTGCGCGTGTGGGTGTGTGTGTGTGTGTGTGCGTGTGCGTGTGCGTGTACGTGTGCGTGTGCGCGTATGTGCCTGCGTGCGTGTGTGAGTGCGTGTGTAAGACAGACAACCATATGCAGCAGCTTGTAGCAGTGCCACAGCATGGAGCCATTCTTTTCCTCATGCAAGTGCAATCAGAAGCCAAGGAAGGCGTCTCAAAATGAGAGACCAGAGCAGCACACATCATCACTAGTGATCATCACTATCATCACCATCATCACCACCTCCAGCAGCACCACCATCATCATCACCACCACGAACCGCAGTAGCAGTTGTGCCATACATTATTCATCACTTATTTGATGTGATCTGGACTAGACTCCTCTCATCTGGACCCCTTCCTCCCTTACTGGACTGGTGCACCACCATCATCATCACCACCTACAGCAGCAGCACCACCACCACCACCATCATCACCTCCAGCACCACCATCATCATCACCTCCAGCACCACCACCATCATCACCTCCAGCAGCACCACCACCATCATCACCTCCAGCAGCAGCACCACCATCATCACCTCCAGCAGCACCACCACCATCATCACCTCCAGCAGCACCATCATCATCACCTCCAGCAGCACCACCACCATCATCACCTCCAGCAGCAGCACCACCATCATCACCTCCAGCAGCAGCACCACCACCATCATCACCTCCAGCAGCACCACCACCACCATCATCACCTCCAGCAGCACCACCACCATCATCACCTCCAGTAGCACCAACACCACCATCATCACCTCCAGCAGCACCACCACCATCACCTCCAGCAGCACCATCATCACCTCCAGCAGCAGCACCACCATCACCTCCAGTATCACCACCACCACCATCATCACCTCCAGCAGCAGCACCACCATCAGCACCACCACCACCACCACCACCACCATCATGACCTCCAGCAGCAGCATCAGTAGTAGCTGTAGCAGCTGTGCCATGCAGTATTTATCACTTCCCACTCGTACCATATGTGATGTGATCTGGACAAGACTCTTCTGATCTGGACCCCTTCCTCCCTTACTCGTGACCCAGACATCCAGTAGCAGTAGCAGCTGTGTCATGCAGTATTCATCACTTCCCACTCACACCAGCACAGTATACAGAGGCAGAGAGAGAGAGAGAGAGATAAAGAGAGAGAGAGAGAGAAAGTGTGTGTGTGTGTACCATATGTGACGTGATGTGATCTGGATAGCTCAGACACATCACAGCACATATAGAGCCAGAGAGAATGAGGAGATTCCCTCTCTGATCTAGACCCTTACTCATGACCCAGAGATCGAACAGGAGGTTATAAAACTGGAGCTGTGGAGCATCCAGTGTGGTACTTGCACAATAACATGACAGTGATAGCCAACGGGGTGCTTTTTAATGATGTATCATGACAGTACTAGGCAAAGCAAAGATGACACTCCATCCCAGGCCTGTTGTGTTGTTCTTGTGATTGTTTTAACATGTGTGTGCACAGATAATGACAAGGTGGTGCTAAAGCACCTGCTCCTTTGCCCTACTGCACAAAAAAATCCCTTTTTGGAAGTTTTCTTTTTGTCACAATGTACTGTGGTCCATGTTGACATGATAATCTGCATGCTTCACAATCAAAACATGTGACACAATAACTCGTCTATAACCTATAAGGCAGCCAGAAGTGAATCATGCCCCCAACTTCCCCCTTCAGCACCTGCCCCCCAAAATGTCTGTGCACGCCACTGATGGTTGTCATGAATAGCTTGTGCTGTGGAGGGGCAGGACAGCCTTCACTGGCATGGAGGTCATATATTGTATCTCAGTCACGTACATGGATCGCTCTGCATTAATATATGGCAAATCAGCATCCAGACAAAGGCATGCACACTGGCTGGGTTATAAAGACAAGACAAGCCTATAGGACTGAAGACCTTGGGTGCCGATAAGGAAGGAAATAAGTCTGGCTATGCAGACAGAGAAGGGTGAGATAAGAACAGAACAGGAAAGCAGCAGAGCGAGAGAAAGACAGCAAGAGAGAGAAAGAGGAAGACATTGACCGCTTCGACATCAATAAAACTTGTTGTAAGAGCCATATTGAGAAAAGCATTTTATTTTGGAATTAAGAATTATTATTTACATATATACAGTAGAATTGTTATTTCTTGGAATGTTATTTTGATACACCATGTGTAATTTCATGAAGGAGGAAATGTTATTTAATTCATTATTGGATAGGAGAATGTTTCGTCAGTAATGTGTAATGTGCGCAAGACGCAGCAGTATATAAAGCGTGACATGCGTCATTTGTCATTCAGAAGGTCGGGTGGTGGTGATAGTTTTCTGACCGGCGGCTCAGCCGGCGCATGGACATTGAAAGATTAAGAAAGAACCACCAACCAGTTAAGCTGCACCACTTAAGAACAGACAGCGAATTCCTTTGTTTTTGTATGTTTTATTTGTAAATAAACTTTTTAAACTTGAAGATCCTGTGTCGGAAGATTTGTAGCGTCAGACTCGTTGCTTATTCACCCGCTCCTCAGGTGGCATACATTATCAGAAGGAGTTGCCACTACACTTGTGATTACAAAAGATTACAAAGTCTCATGAATTGGGACAACAATGCAGAGCAGTACCAGGGGGAAACTTAAACAAAACTAAGTGAGATAGGAGAGGAAAAGTAGAAAGTGGAGAGAGACTTTATGAAAAATAGACATGGTAAATCATGGTTTTCACGTTTTTTGAGCATAGTTTGTTGCTATGGATCAATCAGCTGGAACATGGACTGAGAACTTTATGTCTGTTGATGCTGAAACTTGGGACAGTGCACCCGGTGCCTGGAAGGAAAGGTGAGAACAGAAAAAAAGAAGAGGGGAGAAAAAGAAAGGGTGGAGAGAAAACAGATAGAAACTCCCAGTAACCCAGTAAGCGGTGAAAGGGTGCAGGATCTTCAAGACAACAAAGGCAACGTTGCATAAAAAGACAGCGGTAGACACATGGTGACACATCTTATGGTCATGCAGGTGTGTGTCTGTGTGTGCGCGCACGCGCGCGTGTGTGTGTGTGTGTGTGTGTGTGAGAGAGAGTGTGTGTGTGTGTTTGTGTGTGTGTATGTGTGTGTGTGTCAAAGTTTGAGAAAGCAGGCAAAGATGAAACACCTGCAAGCATTGCTGGCAGATGAAAGGGGTAACACTGTGTATACGTGTGTGTTTGTGTGTGGTGTGTGTTTGTGTGCTTGCGTGCATGTGTAAAAGTGTATACAGGGCTGAAAGAAAATTGGCTAAAAAACCTGAGGGTGTGTTGGCAAGTTCACGCCTGTGCATGGTTCCATCCCCAGCTGTAGAGGTCCAAAGCCCTGGAATCAACTCCCTTTCAACCCAGGCAAACTGCCCAGGCACCGACTCATGCAGTAAACACAGAGAGGGCAGTTTGGGGAAAGACAACTGAACAGACATGCTGTGTGTGTGTGTGTGTGTGTGTGTGTGTGTGTGTGTGTGTGTGTGTGTGTGTGTGTGTGTGTGTGTGTGTGTGTGTGTGTGTGTGTGTGTGTGTGTGTGTGTGTGTGTGTGTGTGTGTGTGTGTGTGTGCAAAAGTCATATAGCAGCCTGTGCATGGTTCCTTCACCAGAGAGGTTCAAAGCCCTGATTTAACTATGTTTAACTTCCCCCACCACCTCCTCCACTCCCTTTCAACCCATTCCAAACTGCCCAGGCAAGGCAGATGGGTGACTACAAATGAAAAGACTGAAAGGCTGCAGAGACGGAAAATCAGGGTTCAGATTCAGTGGCATTCAACAATGTCTCTTAAGATGGAGAGTCTGTGTTTGTTCTTTCTTTGTTCGTTGGGTCACTTACCGGTTTGACATCAGGGGGAATGTTGAGGCCTGTTGGGGGGGGGGGGGGGGGGGGGGGGGGGGGGGGGGGGGGGGGGGGGGGGGGGGAGTTCCCATCCCATCCCCTTAAGGCTTCACCTTTAGGTAAGGAAACATTGTTCAGAGTGGTAGCAGCTCTCATCAGACTTTGTTTACGGATCAACACAGTTAAAGTCGCGCCCTTTCCATTCCGTACAAACATGTATCATACAAACATGCTCACACACACACACACACACACACACACACACACACACACACACACACACACACACACACACACACACACACACACACACACACACACACACACACACACACACACACTGTTTTGGAGCTCAGAAACGATATATTGCTCTTGGCCTGACTAGAGGCAACGCTAAAGGTGTTGCGTCACTAGGAGGGTACGGCCTGGCTAGACAACTTCCCCAAATTCAGCAAAAACACATCTGTACTCAAGACATCTATCTCTCTTTTCCAGCAACCATGTCTTAATCACTTTTTGTCATTCCTGTGCACAACTCTCCTCCACCCCTCCATCCTTACCTCCCGTCTTCACCTTTCCCTCACTTCACTTACCACAACCCCAGCATTTTCATCCATCCCCAAACCACACACTGACTGCTTCTCGGTTATGCGAGAGCTGATTCAATCAGTTTCTGAAATGCCCCTGAGTGTGGTCCTGCTTTAGGGCTGCCAGCGATTGCTAACAATCCAAAGACCTGCTGCTGGTACCTACATTGCCAATCAAATCAGAGGTTGTGTTTCAAGACCACCTGTGGCGGGATACACACTTAGCAGATGCAGTGAGATAGAAGTAAAGCTTTAGGTGAAAACTAGCGTGCCAACTACCCTAAACACCTGTGTCAGATAAAGGAAAAATAAAGAGCATCCATCATTTGTGTGAAGGAACACAGTAGATGTTTGAGCCTGTCGGCTGTTGCAAAAGTTTCACTGGTGCCTCTACCAACACTACTGAACTAGGTAGGCTTATTAATGACCATACAATGTCCTAAAACATTTGTTGAAAAATATTAAACGTATGCATTTTTAATGGCATTAGGACACATCAATTGAAGTGCAAAGCAGGAAAGAACAGATCATATTCGATTGTAAGTCACTTTGATAAAAAAGTGTCAGCCAAATGTTATGTAAAGATTTAACTGAAGTATAACGTACGTATAATGATGAGCAGTCACAATTAGCCTAGGTTATTTAAGTAAGAACCTATTGGGCGCTCGTTTTTTTAACCCATTTTAGTCTGATGCTGCGTATACGTTGTTTGACCTTTGGTGCCTGGAGCGACACATAAATATGTGGGTATTATAGAGCTGAATGCAGGGTTTCTAAATGCAACTTATTTCATGCTTTTACGTGCTTCGGAGCTTGAGATTTTTAGGTTAATAGGTAGAGGGCACCTTTTCCCAAAAAGGGCTTAGGCATTCAGCAGGCGTTTTTTGCTGATGCCCTAGGCTAAAATGGGTTAAAGCATCCTCAGTAAGCGACAATTTAACCTGAAAGCTTCGCCATTGATCCCTGGTCAAGCCAGCAATCATCTGCCTGGCAGCTTTGCAAAGAACAGGTCTCCAGTGTCAGCGGTAGTGCCAATACCAGAAGCCGCGCTGATGGATAACTTTGTTTCCAAAGACTTCCACTGCCACTGGTGAGCCCTGGGCCTTGAACAGTAGTGCAATTCCACTAAATGACCCCAGGCATGAATCATTGGAGAGTTGTTTATGTTGGTGTTTGTGTTGGTGATGTTGGTGTTGGGCAGCAGTTGAAGTGAGGAATGGAGGTGGGTAGGGCAGGAAGAAGGGATGAAGGAAGGAGAGAGGTACGTGGGATGTTAAAGGATAACTTCAGGCAATTTCAACATGCAGTTGTAATGCTCACACTACCCTGGACTTGTCAGTAGGCCTACCTGAGATTTTTTTCTTCTTCTTCAGCCTTTTGCAAGATCCTGGTCATTGTAATGGGGGCAGGTGTTTGTTTACATTTCCAAAAATCATCTTGATTTATTTCCAAAAACATCCAAAAGGTTATGCAACATCAGCAGACAACTAGCATACAGCGATACCTTTTGGGATAATATTTGGAGTAGGTCTATGTTAAGAAAGAGTTTAACGTAAACAAAGTCTGCCCCCATTAGAATAGCTCAAATCTCGGAAAGGGCTTTGTCGAAAAATGCAGCATCACCTGGTACTGACAAGTCAAGGGTAGTGTATGCAATACAACAGCATACATATTGAAATTGATAGAAGTTGTCCTTTAACAGCTTTAGCTTTGTCCTCACCCAACCATTGTATGAGGGTGGGAAAAACAGGACAGAAGGAAAATAGCCAATTTGCCAAATAAGTTCTCAAGCAATCCAATTTGGGAAGCCATTATCCCATTTTCCTACAACACAATGCGAGACGTATATTATTCAGACATTATGAGTGTATGAGACTATTGTGTACTCAGTCATTTGGAGGATTACGTGTGTGTGTGTGTGTGTGTGTGTGTGTGTGTGTGTGTGTGTGTGTGTGTGTGTGTGTGTGTGTGTGTGTCCATGACGGTGCACATGTGTGTGGGTGTATTATGCAGTTTCTCACCAGTCTCCTTGTTGGCATCTTCTTCTTCAGTGTGAGGGCTCGTACTAATCCCTAAGTCGCTTGTACTCCTCCTCTCAAACACACTCAGAGTAATCACCTTTTCATGGTATCTCTGTGAGGCAAGCAGCACACCTGTGCAATAATCCTTTCACAGCATTTTAGTGAAACTAACACAAAGAATTAAAAACAAATACAACAGAAATCACATGATTGGGTCAAAAAGCAGACCAATTTAGAGGATTTACAGACATTCTTCTTCTTCAAAGCAAATGGATTTATATTACATTACATTGCATTTGGCAGACGCTTTGTAACCAAAGGGACTTTCAAACGAGGACATAATCATAGCGAACATCACTAGCAGATACAAAGCGCACAGGAGATATACAGAACAACACGTGCAGATGCAAAGAAGGGTTAGTTGACATTAGTCTAGTAGATAGTCAAAAAAGAGGAGAGTCTACTTGCTTGAAGGCTGCAAGATATGTGCTTAATCTTGTTTCCTCTGGGAGACCGTTCCACCACTTGGGCACAACAACAGAGAATAGGCTTTGATACTGAATGGAAAACGAAACTCCTTTGACCCCAACAGTCTGAGACTCACAGGTTCCCAGGAGTGAATCAGTCTACCTAAAGAGGTCTGAGACAGTTACTGTGGACTACTACAACATCAAATTACATCTGTAGGAATAATGAAGGTGATCTACTCATCCATGACTGACGGGCCCTTGAGCAAGGCACCTAAACCCAATTTCTGTCAGGTCCATCTAAGTCAAGAAACACAAGACAAGAAAATTCTGAATGCGATTTCTTCATTGAAAAGTTATGAATTACTACGATATGGCTCTCTTCAGAGCAGTCTCCTGGTTTTCTAGGAATAGGTTTTTTAGGAATAGGTCGGTATTTTGCATTTGGGACCTTAATTATGGTGTATCATACACTGAGCTACCCACCTGTGTCACTTTTGTTTGATTTGAAGCCTTCCGTGAGATTTTGGGTTTGGGCGATATCCACAAACCACCATACAACGGGAGTCAGCGGGGCACAGACTTTAAATCCGTCGTACACGCATAAACAGTAGGCCTATTTTCTTATTTTGTTTAGGGTCATACAAATACGTTTCCGCCTCATTTCAATATTTAAATCTCCCGGGTTCAGTGAACGAATTAAAAATCTGTATTGACTGAGGTGTGCCACGTCATCTTTCTGCGACGCTCATTCTGACAGCCAGCCAGCTCTGCTCCGGCAGTCGGCAACATGATAAAGTAACAAGAAGCAAACGTTGAAGCTCTCGGTTTTTAACAGTTCTTCGGCTAGGACTTTGCTATGGATTGAATGTGCGCATATACCGGATGCTGAAACCAGAAATTGTCTAAGCTATGAGATAGACGTCTCTCATTGGCTCCCATATAGCCCCGTTGGCGAACGCAGCCAAGTAAAAGATGAATGGGAGCCTATTGGGCTAAATGGCTCAGCAGGGATTTGTGACGGTTCTGTTCTCTGGTTTGTAAAGATGTGTGCACATTCTGTACCTTATCATGAACGTTGTATTAGAAGTGAAGTTAAAGGTTCCTGACATGGCTTTGTTCTCCCAAAGACGTGTTAGTTTTGTCCTGCAACACGCTAGCATTCGGCTAATACCTGCTGGCTGAGGAATCTTTGCGACTATTCACGACCAGAGCTGACGAGAGACGTACTCTGACTGATCCTAGCAGAGACATCTACGGTCACACACCTCAAAACCCCCCACCGCCGTCCAACATGTTATTCTTAAGGATGAGCGCAGTCATTTCCTTTACCCCATGTACACATGCCGCTTTTCCACCACCTTAAATGCAATAAATAACAGTGTCCGCAACAATCCTAACATAACTTTAAACACATCGACATCTGAAGTCAGACTTAAAACTACAAAACAAATGGCGTAGTGCCGTAAAGTCGATTGTCACGTGTTATGTCATTGCTATAGTTGAAATAAGGGTGATTTTCACGAATGTAACACTTGACAAGATGCAAACGTGTCGGCAAATGCTTTCACTTACTTATATCTATCGAACGCGACTCCATTGTTTCCAGGGAAAAAATCACACGGGCAGATAGTTCTATGAGAAGGGTACAGCCCCATTGGCACCCATTCATTATTTACTTGGCTGTGATAACATAGCTGCAGTGCCACTCCTGGCCACACCAGCTAGTTGTGCTTCTTGTACAAGATTCCATTTTCTTTGGCTGAAACTAAACGACATGCTTTATGAAACCGTGGCATTTTGCGTTGAGATGGAAAAGGAACGCGCCACACTCCTGGATACGAGGCTACGTGTGTGCGGCTTTTGCGCCAAAGGTCTTTCTACCAGCACAACAAAATAGCAAGACAGAAGTGACAGCGTCAGAAAGAAAACAATGCTGTTCCGATTGCTGATGGAGACAACAGAGGTAAGGACATATTATGTATCTAGAGTTTTTGAATGGCTAATCTTGGTGTCGCCTCAAACTAGCTCTCTTCTCGGTGCCTTCGTATGGCTGTTCATGCTACCAGCTACAGGTAGTCAAATGAATCAAAGCTACGTTTGGTCTCAAACAAAATTGTACACGGAAAATACGAATAGTATTCCTTCAGTAGGCAACACAATCATATGATAAGCCCTGCACCAAATCATGGGGTATACTTATAAGTACAGTTGACTTTTACTTTTACTACTGGTAAAAACATTCAGCTGTCTAGCCTACTGAAAAGGTAGGCTACATTGATTCTCATGTCATATCACTTGGAGGTTTTACAGTGTGATACTGATCTGATGTGGTGACACACTTCTTTATTTATTTAGGAAGGTGCCAAGTAACTCTGGAGGATATTCTCGCCATGACGAATCGAGCTGGTATCATCATTCTTCGAAGTTGAATCGGAGATGACAGCCAAAACTCAAAGGAACACACAGCTTTCAATTGAGTAAGTCGCCGAGGAATTTGTAAATTCTGTTTGATTTACTATGCCCAGACAGCTTTGTCGATATTGGGGTCAGTCAGTGACGTTAGTAGTAACTTCACAGCTAGTGCCACGATTGTATAGATTATTATTTGTTCTGTTGTGTTTCATGTCAGTGGATTATCCAAGAAGCATTTTCATTGCAGTATACTAATCAATTACTTGAACATAAGCTGTGGTTGTACCAGCCCAACCCCCCCCCCCAAAAAAAAAAAACAAAACAAAATAAAACCTGTCATTGACTGAAGTGCCCCTACCTCTTACTTGCTGTATTGTGATCATCTGTCTTGTAGGAAATGCTGTACACAGCGCCCAGCGCCCTGGGAGCTGAACGTCTGCGGCCAGGTTACAGTACAGAAGGGTCATCCAAGGTGCATCATGACCCTCATCCATCTCCCACCATACCATATGTTGGATGGAGTCAGAGTCTCTACATTGACTTATCATCTTGTGTTATATTGAGTAATTACAATGAAGTTATAAATCTAGTTGGTAATACTACACATAATTTGACATTACACATCTTAGGTGCATTGTGGGGACCCCTTATTGGACCAAATGTAGCTGGTTCGAATCCCTCCTGACCTCTCCCTACATCTCCGTCCATGGCTGAAGTGCCCTTGAGCAAGGCACCTAAGCCCACATTGCTCCAGGGACTGTAACCAATACCACTTTTGGTAAATGAAAGCGTCAGCTAAGTGCAATGCATTTAAAAAAAAAAAATGTAATGAAATGAAAATGTAATATTCCATGTCTTTTGATAACATTTGTAAATTAATTTCATGCATCATTCCATTGTAACAATCATAGGGACACTTTCTCAACTTCCACCTGCACAATTTCTTGGACTCACAGGAAGAGATTATCTACATAATTCAAAAGACACCGCATACTGCTTACCATTCTTTTTCTTACTTTATTTTGACACACAGGGCAAAATGCGTTTTTAGCTCAGAAAAATGAAGGAAATGTCTTTTGAATTTTGTTCATTGTTCACCTTCTCCTGCCTCACATCAGCACCTGCATTGCTGATGGCTTGTGCACAAGGACTCTCTTGAACTTAGGTCATCAATATAATTTGATGGCCATTGAAAATAAATTTTACACATTTATCCATTTGTCATTACTGCCTCAAGTGTCATTACTTTACCTTCTTTACATAAAGGAAAAGAGAGAAGATTTTACTGGGACTTTAATGTCAGCAGGTGTGACCAATAACAATGTGTACATCATAATTGTAATCATTCAGTCATTAACAATGTAGGAAGAAGTGAAGAATCTTGTAATAATGTAAGAAATGTCTTATTGGGTAACCAAGATGTCACTATCAAACATCAGAAAGTATTTTAGATAAATAGGGTTTAGGACCTTCCGAAATGATTGCTCCGTCATGACACTGAAACATACATGTCTGTTCTTGGGACTGGAGTGGAGAGTTTTCGTGGTGGAGTGTTTGTTACACTCAGTTTATTCTATAGAGGGGTTGTCTCCTTTCCAGCACTCAGTCCATTAGGTCCTTTCAGAAGGTCTGGCGTCTATCTGGAAAATAGAAATGACAATTGTAATGTATTATGTATGGCCATTGAACAGGAATGGTAAAGGCCAATCACATGAGTGCACAGTAGGTGATGGCAGTAATGTAACAGAATGTGAAACTCATAAAGAAGATGGTCTGCTCTCCAGATACAACGTGATAAGTCAAAAGGTGTTAGTTGAAGGCCACTGGACTTTTTTTTTAAATAATATTAGACAGGAAAGCAATGGGCATTTTGCCAGAGTAATACTGGATGGAAAAACCCTTTGAAAAATATCGACACGAAAGTAATTATAATTAATATTATATTAGTATTAGTAACTAATATTATAATTAGTATGAATGGTGTACTGTATGGGAAATACTACAAACGTGGCTCATAACTGTTTTTTCCCCTGAGCCACACATATCCCATGTGTTGCACATGTGTCCCATGTGATAACTCGCCTATGGAATACACCCTGGTGTGTTGTTTAGACTTCTAAAACAAATGCAGTGGAGTGGTAGGCCTGATGTGTTTACCTTTGTGGTAGACCATGCCGGTGCCAAACCGAAGTATTATCCAGACGACCGTCTTCAGGTGGTAGTGTTCGTCTGCGAAGGGCTAGTGAGAAACCGGGTCAGGAAATGACTGCACAGTAGATACTGATGGCTGGTCAACGGTGGGCTGCTATTCACAGGGGTCGAGTGAGGACGTCATGGAAAGTCCAGCTCTTGAGTCTTGACCTTCTCCTGTCTTTCTAAATAATAAATAAAGAAGTGTGTCAATACACCAGTATCACTGTAAAACCTACAACTAGTATGACCTGAAGATCAAGCAATGTTATTGGCTAGACAGTCGAATTACGTGCCGTCAGTTTTACTAGCAGTAAAAGTGAAAACCACAGTCGACCTACTCCATGATTTGGTGCAGGGCTTTGACAGGCTTATCATATGTTGTGATTGTCTTGCCTACTGAAGGACTACTATTTTCCGTGTACAATTTTGTTTGAGACCAAACGTAGCTTTGATTCATTTGACTATCTGTAGCTGGTAGCATGAACAGCCATATGAAGGCACCGAGAAGAGAGCTAGTTTGAGGCGACACCAAGATTAGCCATTCAAAAACTCTAGATACATAATATGTCCTTACCTCTGTTGTCTCCATCAGCAATCAGAACAGCAATGTTTTGTTTCTGACGCTGTCACTTCTGTCCTGCTATTTTGTTTTGCTGGTAGAAAGACCTTTGGCGCAAACGCCGCACACACGTAGCCTCGTATCCAGGAGAGTGTGGCGCGTTCCTTTTCCATCTCAACGCAAAATGCCACGGTTTCATAAAGCATGTCGTTTAGTTTCAGCATCCGGTATATGCGCACATTCAATCCATAGCAAAGTCCTAGCCGAAGAACTGTTAAAAACCGAGAGCTTCAACGTTTGCTTCTTGTTACTTTATCATGTTGCCGACTGCCGGAGCAGAGCTGGCTGGCTGTCAGAATGAGCGTCGCAGAAAGATGACGTGGCACACCTCAGTCAATACAGATTTTTAATTCGTTCACTGAACCCGGGAGATTTAAATATTGAAATGAGGCGGAAACGTAATTGTATGACCCTAAACAAAATAAGAAAATACTGTTTATGCGTGTACGACGGATTTAAAGTCTGTGCCCCGCTGACTCCCGTTGTATGGTGGTTTGTGGATATCGCCCAAACCCAAAATCTCACGGAAGGCTTCAAATCAAACAAAAGTGACACAGGTGGGTAGCTCAGTGTATGATACACCATAATTAAGGTCCCAAATGCAAAATACCGACCTATTCCTTTAAGCACCATTAAAAGCAGAGGTTCAGGGAACAGTAGCAGCATAGGGAATGCTCACCCAATTTAAGATTAAGGATAGCAGTTAATGCCCCCATGAATACAGAAGGCAACATGGCAAATAGGTGCCTATAGATGCCTATGCCATGCCATGCCATCATACACAAGAAGGTGGAGCTGAGGAGGTGCAGAGTTGTGAAGAAGCAATCAGCCAAGAGTTAGGGAAAAAACAGGGAATTTTTTTAAAAGTGTCACATTTTAAACTGACCCATGAGGAACAAGGATAGTTGATTAACTGATGTTGAGCCCCTGAGGCAAATTAGAAGCATCAAGCTCTTGACTACGCCCTGCTAGAACTAGCGCTGACACTAGATTTGCTGCAGGGAGTTTACCACTGCTGTAGGCCTATGTACTGTAAATACCTAAATAAAAAATAATACTAAATGTGAACTCACATTAGCCTTTAATTTTATGTATGATTGCCTCGTTCCTACATTCCTACAAAGTTCTCTTCAAATTAAAGTAAAAACAGTGTTGATCATCTACACACACTCTTCATCTTGTGCTCAGTATGTAGGAATTGCCCTACATGGCAGGCTTTTTCGATTTACTGTCTGCAGCAGAACTGGACACCTCTGTTCTGAATGATGGCATAGTGATGGGCAATGGAAGGCTGATGCATCACCCACCACCCACCTCTTCTGGACCAGGGCTGACTTCTTGTGGACAATGTTTAGTGGGTGTGTGGATGAGAACAGGGGGTAGGGAACACAGAAATCTCCTCAGCATTCCTCTACCCTGACACTTCTACCCCCACCTCTGCCGACATCAGATCATTGGGCAGCATTAAATAGGCATAATCGTACGAGTGATGGGCATTGTCACACGCATGCTGTATCACACCTACTTCCGCAGAGCCATTCCTGATTGCACGCTTAGTCACTGGGTACATTCCAATATGTAGACTCCCATCCTCCACTTATGTTTGTGGCCTCGCCCCGCCTCCGTAGAGAAAACAAAGTTTCCCAGCTGTCAGCTTAGCCACAACACATTTTGGAGGACTGTTTTTCCTTCACCATCCAGTTTACAAATGAGAAAATGACTGAGTGGAGGATGCAAGTCTGCATATTGGATTGCACCCACTGTGAGGGTTGGCACGAGTGAGCGGAAAGGACAAAGCCTCACTTAACATAGTCAATATGGCTTATTACGCTTCCCCCGCTCTTAATGTAGACTGATGATGGGAGGGCCTGCTGATACCGAAAAGAGCCAAGTATCTGTCTGAGGGACACTGGCTATGTGTAGGGGACTGAAATGCAGCTCTATGTGAGTTTTATTATCTTACGAAGATGATCATTTTCACATTAATATATAATTTCCAGAGACAGCATACGCATACAGTCTCATGAGCATATTACACTATCACATTCTATCCTGGCAGCATCCTGTAATTCCGTCCCGTCCCTTGGTGAATGTGGACATTTCTCAATGTGAAGTGTTCTAGCCTCGCTAGGACGAGTAACGCCCATTTTTTGCAAATTTCACCAAAGAGTATCCAATCAGTAGTTCTATGTGTGATTAATAATTGGATACTCCTGGTGAAATCAGCAAAAAAAAATGGGCGTTACTTGTCCTAGCAAGGCTAGAACACTTTACTTAGAGAAATGACCACTGTGTCATTGCAGCAGGAAATTTGCTGAGGAGCAGCTGTGAGAGGGTGTGATGTCCTCAGTGTACCGGTACCAGGGCTGGTCTGGGGGAGAAATAGGGCCAGGGCACTTTTGGCTTCAAGGGGCCCCTCATAATTAGCGGCACAGGACTGACTCAACGGTGGGCCCTGCACCCTCGTGGGCCCCTATTTTCAGACATGTAAAAAAACAACACCACAAGAGTGCAGGGCCCACCAGGAAATGCCCGGTATGCCAGATGGCCAGTCCAACCTTGATCGGTATTCATTCGTAAGCCGTGGGATAATGGCCGTGATGGCTGGTGCTCAGGCCTGCTGCTCAGAGATAGGGACGCCATTCATCCCCCTACTCATCTCCACTGAGCACAGCGTAATGGTCAGATGCATTATATGGGGTCCATTTCATCACGATGTGTGCTGTTAACCTAATAATTAAGATCCACTGATAGCTGCCTCATGCTCCCCTGATCCCAATTTTCATTTTGCACCCATTATGCTTGCAGCAATAGGGAAAAACTCAAGAGATGGTACATAAACAAACACAAACAACCTTTGTTGCAGTTAATGTTGAAACAAATTAACGGCAGGGGCGCCAGGACGAGCAATCACCAGCCTTATTGGAACAGCAGCAGCAGTAGCAGCAGCAGCAGCATAAGCCAAATGGCTACTGCCCCTCTTCAGGGATGCCTGAAGCCACCTTTCTAAAAGGAAAGACAGTGGACAGAGCCAGGCCCAACACTGATGACCTATTAGGAGGAAACCATACATGACACAAGACTCATTTACACACGCCAGCACGCACACACACACACACACACACACACACACACACACACACACACACACACACACACACACACACACACACACACACACACACACACACACACACACACACACACACACACACACACACACACACACACACACACACACACACACACAGAGCAGCATAAGCCAAATGTCTACAGCTCCCTCTTCAGGGATGCCTGCCGTTGCCCATCTGAAAGGAGACACAGTGGATAGTGCAGACACTGATGGGTTCTTTGAGGGGACCCACGCATGATACAAGGCCTATTTTTACTTTCGCCAAGGAGGTTATGTTTTCAGCTTTGTCTGTTGATCAGCTTCTGAAATACAGTGACGCACATACTGTATTGTTCTGAACTTTTGACAGCATGTTGGTATGCACAATGGCTCAAGCTGGCTTGGCAGAGGTGTTGTTGATCTTGTTGCCATTATGACTCATCAACAGACATTATACACACAACAACATGTCATTGATGCCTAACCCAGTGCAAGGCACACAGCAGCCATATGGGCAATGGGGACGAGTGTGTGAGTTCAGCACCATGGACAGCACCATGAAATCAATCCAGCAACAGAGAATCGTATATGAGAGTGAGATAAAGCAGGCGGGTTCTTTTCTGGTATCCACTTTACGTCGGGTGAACGCCCCTTTAGGAGACCTTCTATTAGGAGACCTTCGGAGTCTTGAGGTAGAGAATAAATGGAGTTCCCTTAGCGCTGTAGATGGCGGTAGCGCACGTCTTGTGCAAACACCACGAAAAGAGAAGAAGAAGGAGGGACAACGCCCCCTTAGGAGACCAAATTTTGAGCAAACGCTTTTGCATTGAGTGGGCGTGTTTCGATTCCTCTTATTATATATCCAACCTCTTTGCCAGCAATCCACAACAAGCAGTACTCCCTTACCTTGGCCATAAGTAAGACCCAGATCCCTGGAATTCAGAGTTGCGACAACATGGGTACAGGAAGTTGTTTGTTGACATGATTCACGTAGATTCAAATAGTTCAAGGCAGCGGCTTTGTTTTCACAAGAGACCAACACAGAACCACTGCATAACAGGGAAAGATGAGGTAAAAATGTATTAAAATGAATTACATCTACCTTTACTGCACTTTCTGTGTTAGACTTTCACTTCCTGTTACGATTTTGGAACTATGTCAATGGCAATTTGTGTGTCAAAGGCTCCTTGAGCCACCATCTTTGTGTAAAAATGGACACAAGGGTCAATGGGATTAGCCCAACTCTTACTTCCATGGCTCTGGTTACACTGTTTGGTGGATTCACAACTTCCAGTGATTTTCAACCATCTCTGCAACTACTCCCAAAAGAGAGGATTTAAAGCCATGAGATGTTACCAGGTAGGCTAGTAGCAAAACTGAAAACAGAAAGTATACACCCACCTTGGAGCTAACAAATGCTGTCTGAAGAGGTCCCTGATGCTTTCTACAAAGTAAAACGCTGTACAAGTGGTTCATGCATCAGACTTAAGATCAACTATAGCACGCAGTTGAATAATGAAGATGTAGTAGGCTACTAGACCTCATTCACTCTCTCCAATCGGCTACCACACAGACCATCAAACCTTTGAGGTTGACCCTTTTACTTCCATGCATCAATCATCAACCTGACAAAACCTTTAGACAAACAACATGTGTCAAAGAGTTTTTAAAAGAGCGGCAGCATGTGTAAGAGAGCCCCATCTATGGCTCTTGTGTTGTGGCTCTCGTCTGCGTGTGTTGAATGAAGGACCCTTGCGGACTTCAAAATCAAACTTCATTCACACAACGAAAGCAAGTAGGCAGGCACTGGTTCTTCAGCCTCCAGGGCTGGACTGGGGGAGAAATGGGGCATGGGCACTTTTGGCATAAAGGGCCCCTCATAATTTGCATCGCAGAACTGACTCACCAGTGGGCCAAGGGTGCGGGGCCCTCTTTGAAATACCCGCTATGCCACATGGCCAGTCCAGCCCTGTTAGCGTCCCACACAAACACTTCTTTTTTCATTAAATCTTTTTTTTATTGCAACATTGCTGTTCTTTCCAGGCTGCACTTTTTAGCAATGATTGACTGGTGAGTAACCGTGTGCCACAAATCACTAATGGCTTACTTTAATTAAAAAAAAAAACAAGCAAACAAATAAACAAACTTCTAATCCAAATCCAAAGGACCTTCAAGGCCTCAAAATATTTTAAAGTGATTAATTCTGATCTCACTGATCTTTCGGTTGACAAAAATATTATTCTTCAAATAAAATATTTTATTATTCAGTTATTCAGTTGAAGTTTTAATGTGAATAAAAAAGAATATTTTTGTCCTTTTTTCCAATTATATTCTGCCCCCACAACTGCCATAAAAATGCTAATGGTGTCAAAAGGCCAGGTAATGGCAATCCAATGAGGCAGTGGCCCTCGGTATGCTTGTTGTGAGCCGCAAATTACGTGTGCCACTGCGAGCAACCGACTGCACAGGCTTGCTTTAAAACGACCAACACGCAAAATCATCCAGGGGGCAGAGAGAACAGCATTGCGATCCGTAAATTAGCAACACAGACTGTAAATAAAACAAAAAGGACTCCTCGGGCAAGGAGACGATACTGCTAAAATGTCTTCATTTGCACGCTCCTTTGTCAAAGTGCAACAGGGAAGTATGATCGCAAATTGAATGTTTGTAATTTCAGAAAAGCTCAATGAGAGGCTCTTGAAAAGTTACCACCATTGTCGTTTTCTCCAGAAGCACTTGCATGGACTTGTGCAGTCTTTCTTACGATCGCCCTCAGCGAATTTGAAGATATCGCACCTAACGCATGCTCATGCACAAATCGTGCCCGCGCACGAGTATCCTACAACAAGCATACCGAGGGCGAATAATGGAGGGGACACTAAAGGCCCACAAAGGTCACAGTTAATTTCCACTCCACTGAAATAAAAGTAATAGGATTGGCGGTGCACTGATGAATACATGCAGGGTACTATTGTGTATTGTGAATGACATCATTGTTGGACAGCTGTTGTGTGTGTGAGCGCTTGCTTGTGCGTGCGTGCGTGTGTGTGTGTGTGTGTGTGTGTGTGGTCTGCTACAGTGCACTCTCTCTCACACACAGACACACATGCACCCACACGCACACACACACATCCTCAGGCCTCGGAATGAAGAGATCAATCATATTACAGTTCAGTTATTCAGTTATTCCCATTTTGGGTCCCATTTCTGTTCTACTGTACCTGGCCATGACCCCCTCCTCTCCTTTATCATTATGACAATGGAGCAGTTTAATAGCCTATTATGAGCTCTATACTGTATCTGGAAATGAAATATTGTACAGAGCGGCCGTATTATCCCCTGATGGAAGACCATTTGTGAATGTAGGGTACCAGGGCTGGAAGGACTGGAAGAATGAGCCTTGTAGGGTACCAGGGCCCCTGGTAATTAGTGGGGCAGAACTGACTCACCGTAGGGCCCCGCACCCTGGTGGGCCCCTATTTTAGAAATGTAAAAATAGGGGCCCACAGGGGTGTGGGGTCCATCGGGAAATGCCCGCTATGCCAGATGGCCAGTGCAGCCCTGTAGGGTACTGTACGTCGTCCGTACACATTTCTCACATCATTACCCTTCTGAATGCCTACAGATTAGCTTTTGGCTTGAAAAGCTGGATTTTTCTCACAGGTACGGTAGGTGAAGTGATGGAATTTGTGGGACTGTCAAGGACCATTTCATTATTAATACTTAACACTGTAATTGACTTTTTAATTGAGTCTTGCGCAAAGTTGTACAAGCGCTTCATTATGACTGTAACAATTCAATATGTAAGGGTTCAAATAGCAATCATTGTCTTGGGAAATGTGTCCTTTTAGTTTTACTAATGGTAGTTTGTTATCATACATGTGCAGTACATATGGATTATTTCAAACATATTGCAAATTAAGTGGTTCATTATTTTGTTTTTGAATGTAATGTACATCCAGACAATCTGTCTTTCTGTCTGCTCTCTCTCTCTCCTGAGAAGACCTTAATAATACCCACATCTTGGACCAGGGACCTCTTAAGCTCTTAGACCAGTGGGGCATAGGGAACGTAAACACCTATTAGTCTCAGCAATGCACTGTTATGGGGTCATAGCATTCTCTGCATTGTAAGCGAAAGAAAGTTCTATCTCGTAGCAAATAAGTGTCTGCTTCTCTGACCTGTTGTATCTTGTGTACATTTTTCATCTAACTTTTTTGTAGGATAGGTTGAATACAAAAATGACTTTGTTGATAAGTGTCCCCAAACTCCAATATTTTGGTCATCGGTACCTTCCTGAAATGAATTTAAAAAAAGATACCAATTTGTTCACAACATTTTTTCCAACGCTCTATGTTCTTTTCTATAGAAACATTATCTAACAGTACACCAATTTCCATGTGGGGCAAAATTGTCAGGTTGACAGAAAAAAGACAAGTGCTTCTCTGTGAAACCCCTGTCAAATTTATTTCTCATCGCCAATATTAGCACAACCCAAGACACAATCAGACTGTGATAATTGATATTTGAATCTAGTACTCTATTACCATTTTACAGAATGTGAATGTGGATGGGAAAAGGGCTTGACACTTATAATTTGAACAATCTTGCTCTTAGTACTGCTCTCCAAACCTCAATATGGAAAGACAGTAAAAAAGTGGAAATTCTGTGAAAATGATGTGTTTCAAAAGTTGGATCTGACCTTTTACAACCAAATCTTTGTTCTGCATTCAGTGGTTGACCTTTTAATTCATGGTCTCTGAATATGAAATTGCATTTGGGGGAATTTCTGGAGAACTGTGTCTTGTCTTACAGCTAAACCATCTTGCTGCTTGTTCAATTAGACTTGAATAGGCCATTCTTCTGCAGTAGGCTAGTCTCTGAACATGGAATTGCATTTGGGAGAGAACTTTTGTCTATTTTACTGTTAAACCATTTGCTACATGTTCCATTAGACTTGGATAGCCCCCCCCCCCCCCCCCCCCCCCCCCCCCCCCCCCCCCTTCTCTTTTGCAGTAGACCGCATGGGGCATGCGTGTTTCGCAGTGGAGAAACGGTTGACCATTCATGTGTAATGAGTCTTGTTGAAACGTCCTTGAAATGTTGGACACAGAAGATGAAAAAAACAAGCAGAAAAAAAGAATAAACTTAATAGACATTGTCATTAAAGTACTAAACTACTCAACTGCTCTAAGGGCTGAAGCATCCTTGGCTGATTGCAGTAACTATAGACAGCTTTAATCTCTATCAATAAAATGATGTCTATTACAGATAACTGTTCTTTTATTAGAGAGAGAGAGAGAGAGAGAGAGAGAGAGAGAGAGAGAGAGAGAGAGAGAGAGACTTACTGTGTGTGTGTGTGTGTGTGTGTGTGTGTGTGTGTGTGTGTGTGTGTGTGTGTGTGTGTGTGTGTGTGTGTGTGTGTGTGTGTGTGTGTGTGTGTGTGTGCGTGAGCATGTGCATGTGAGTACATGTGTACGGGAAGTTGGCTAAAACTCTGTGGCATTAGCCTGACAGACTTGGCAGGGAGGATGTTGTACTTGTACTACTGTACTCATCAAGGCTATAAGGGAATTTCCTACCACCACCCCACCTCACCCACAGAGGTGAATCTAGGGTCAGCTTGGACCTGATGCAAAAGTTCAATGGAATTAACATTTGAACCAAAATTGCCACAATTGTAGTAGTGTTAGCAGTTATTCGCCATCTAGGAGGCCCCAAGTAGGGCTGGGCAAAATGAAGATTCTCCTATATCGTCTATCTTGTGATAGTAATTTTATCAATTTTATACAATTGAATATCATTTAATTACGTTTCATGTTATCATAATACACACTATAAATTAATGTAACTGTAAACATAAGAATTAAAAGGATCCATTTTAAAGAAAGGTTGTTTTGCGACATGAAAAAATAAAGACAATACCTGAAAACGTATGTAATTGTGCTATATCGTGATATATATCGTTATTGTGATATAAAGTAATCCATATCGTGATATTGTTTTTTTTTCCATATCGCCCAGCCCTAGCCCCAAGCAGCTGCCTGCCTAGCCTGGTGTCAAGATTCGCCTCTGCTTATCCATCACATTGACAGTACGTCAAAATGACATGTGGTTTCATGCTCAGACGTTCAGATCACACCTTAAACAAATCAATTAGGCCCTGTGATGCTTTGCGCTTTGTCTGTGAGTCTCAGCGCTGGGGATTTCCTTTCAAGTCAAGCCCAAGGTCTCTATGAAACACATGGTCTCTTTTGATTGAAATGCTTTCACTGCTCCCTCAAGTGTGGTTGCGGTGCATTTGAGTTGATTGGTTTGGCTGTGATCCCTGTCTCTTTGTTTTAAAATAGAGTCTCCTTTCCAGAGGTGTTCTGTTTTTATGGAGATTTATTTTAAACCATGTGTTGCTTTGTGCGTGTGTGTCTGTGTCTGTGTCTGTGTGTGTGTGTGTGTGTGTGTGTGTGTGTGTGTGTGTGTGTGTGTGTGTGTGTGTGTGTGTGTGTGTGTGTGTGTGTGTGTGTGTGTGTGTGTGTGTGTGTGTGTGTGTTTGTGCGTGCACATGCTTGTTTAAATAAAAGCCCTTTCTAAGGTCTTTGAAAGGCTTTCCAGGAGCGGATGAGACGGGGAGTACATCTGTTTTTGATGCAAGGCCAGATTTTGTTGCATTTCCCATCATTACAGCATGTCGACAATGTAAAGGTGGGTGAGGCAGAGAGTGAGAGAGGTGACATGTTGCATGTGCTTTGTAGGCTACTGGGTGCCAGGCCTGAGTGCTTGCGACAGATATCAGCAGCGAGGTGCACTCACGCCATTATAGAATAGCCAGGTCCTTCAGCTAAGTGAATTCATACTCATACTGCGAAAAAGACTGATAGAATGGGCCCTCTCTCCGTCTCATTGTGGTTATTCTTATTAGGTGGAGAGAGATAGGGGGCGAGAAATGGGCCAGGCATGACCATCATATTATTATCTATTACTTGTTGTAGATTTCTCTATGCTGGCTATAACTAGGATGTCAGAATGGCAATCATTTCCCAATCTGAAATTATGGTCAGGTGCATGCTTTGTCCTGACAGCCGAGAGAAGTCACAGAATCCAATTAAATTATTAATTTGCCCTCCAATACCATCCACCCAATACCCTCGATACCCCCAATACCCCACCCATCCCCTCTGTCACCTCCAATACCCCATGCATCCCCTCTGTCACCGCCAATACCCCATGCATCCCCTCTGTCATCCCAATACCCCATGCATCCCCTCTGTCATCCCAATACCCCATGCATCCCCTCTGTCATCCCAATACCCCATGCATCCCCTCTGTCACCCCCAATACCCTGCGCATTCCCTCTGTCACCCCCAATACCCCAAGTTTTGGCAAAGGACGCGCTCAACTTCTTGGAAAAACGAAAGTCTTTGGGTGCGAGATAAAAAAATACATATGGACATGGTGGTAATATAAATAAATAATGAGACGCTGTTTTGTGAGTGCGGATTTTTCTTCCTTAAGTTACCCCAATACCCTGCGCATTCCCTCTGTCACCCCCAATACCCTGCGCATTCCCTCTGTCACCCCAATACCCCGCCCATCCTCTCTGTCACCCTCATTAACCCATGCATCCCCTCTGTCACAGTGCAATGTCCAATACCACTGAGAATGGAACAATGAGTGAGTGGGCGTCTGTAGTGTTGTCTTGCCCTTTCCCATTACAGTTTTTCTCGACTGCCTCCACACAAGTTCTGGTACTTCACACACAATTCTCGGAACATCTCACCCATTTCCCAACTCCCCTAACCAATGTCACTGAACACTAAGCACAATTCCTTCTTTACACTCACATTTCAGTTTTAAAACACACTCTTTTCAAACCACTACACACAATTATCTGGATTACACCCAATTTTCAAGAAGAAAATCCCTGGTTGTCGCATTGAACACACTGTCATTCAAAATACTAAAATCAACTGCCATACTACAGTCCCAGGAAAAAGTTTGTACACCCTTTGAAATTTCTTACCTTCCTGTCAAAATTGGTCATAAAACATGGTCTGATCTTCCCGGAAATCACAAGAAGGAACAACCAGAGTCTGCTTTAACTAATTCAACCCAAACATTTATAAGTTTTCATATTTTCATTGACCATAAGATGTAAACATTCACAGGACAGCAAGGCATAAGTAAGTACACCCTTGCATTCAATAGGTTTTAACTTTAAGTTAGTCGCAATAACCTCAACCAGATGTTTCCTGTAGTTGCAGATCAGATTAACAAAACAATCTAGATGTATCTGGTCTCCCTCTTCTTTAGAAAACTGCCTCTCGTCAGCAAGGTTTGTGGGATGTCTGGAGTGCATAGCTTTCTTGACTTGATGCCATATAATCTCAATTGTTTTTTGTCAGGGCTTTGACTGGGCTATTCCAGAATGTGTATTTCATTATTATGAAGCCATTCTAAAGTCGATTTGCTTCTAAAGTATGGGTTGTTGTCACATTTCAGCACCCATCCTCTTGTGTGCTTCAACTGTGTGACAGACTACCTCACTTTTTTCTGTAAAATATCTTGATAAACTTCTGAGTTCATTGTTCCACTGATAATAGCAAACTGAAAAGGGCCTGAGGCAGCAAGGTAGCCACATATAATGATGCTCCCGCCACCATACTCAAAGGTGGAGATGATGTTTTGGTGAAGGTGTGGTTCTGCAGTTCTCCTCCAAACATGACATTGTGTGTTCCCCTGAACAACTTTGGTTTCAACGTTGGTCTACAGAATATTTTGCAGTAATTCTATGAAGCATATAAATGCTTTTTCGCAAACCGCAAAGGTGCAGCAATATTTTTTTGGACAGAAACCCCATTAATTTTAGATTGGCAGAATGAATCCCATTTTAAGATATTCTTGGTTACATCTCCTCTTCTGAGTATGGTGGCGGGGGCATCATATGTGGCTACCTTGCTGCCTCAGGCCCTTGACAGTTTGCTATTATCAGTGGAACAATGAACTCAAGTTTATTGTGATATTTTACAGAAAAAAACGTGAGGAAGTCTGTCACACAGTTGAAGCACACAAGAGTATGGGTCCTGAAATGTGACAACAACCCATACTTTAGAAGCAAATCGACTTTAGAATGGCTTCATAATAATGAAATACACATTCTGAAATAGCCCAGTCAAAGCCCTGACAAAAAACAATTGAGATTATATGGCATGAAGTCAAGAAAGCTATACTCCAGACATCCCACAAACCTTGCTGACGAGAGGCAGTTCTCTAAAGAAGAGGGAGACAAGATACATCCAGATTGTTTTGTTAATCTGATCTGCAACTACAGGACAAGTCTGGTTGATGATATTGCAACTAACTGAGGGTTAAAACCTACTTAATGCAAGGGTGTACTTACTTATGCCCTGCTCTTCTGTGAATGTTATGGCCTTATGACCAATAAAAATATGATAACATGTAAATGTTTGGGTGGAATTAATTAAAGCAGACTCTGATTGTTCCTTCTTGAGATTTCCGGGAAGATCAGACCATGTTTGATGATCAATTTTGACAGAAGTGTAAGACATTTCAAAGGGTGTACAAACTTTTTCCTGGGACTGTATGTTCACTTCCTCATCACATGGACAAACTCTCTTCATACCGGTTTACAATCTGAAATCATCACCCCATAAGGACACACATTGCATGTGATATTGATGAAAACAACATTGGGTAACACTTTACAATAATGGTACATGAATAGTAACGGAATAATGTTGGAAGTAATGTATGATTCATGGTGAATTAACACATAATTTATGTATGCAGTGATGTTTAATCTATTATTAGTCAATGAGGAGTCACTATTGTAGTCATGATGACTCACCATTAAGTAATTGTGGTACAACCAAGGGTAATTCATGGTGTGAATTACAAGTGTTAATATATCATATATTAACACTGCTGATAAAAATCCTGATATATTGGTCCAATCATACATGAATCCAACCTTAATTAATGATGCGTGCATAATAATGGAATAATGTTGTAAGTAATGTCATCAGAGGTGTGGACTCGAGTCCTGTGACTCCGACTTGAGTGTGACGAGTCAGGGGTGTGAAGACCAATCTTTTGTGTTTTGTTTGCATCCAGTTTTTAATAGCCTATCTCTGTGGTTCTCAACCTTTTTTAAGGAAACGCCCACTGGACCTCATCGTAAGCCTCCCCTTGACCTGATCATAAGCCTGCCAATGCCCCCCTTAGTATTAAAAAATAAAATGGACTATCCGCTTTAATGGGAACTAAGCCCCGCCCACTCTCACCTGTATCCTTCTCAACGCCCCCCTAGAGCTCCCCAACGCCCCCTGGGGGGCTGTACTGCCCCTGTTGAGAAACGCTAGCCTATCTAAATAAATGTAGACCTGCATGGATAGGGCAATATCATGTTTTCAAAGGCACACTTCTTTAGAATAGGCTAGGGCGTTTTAAGCCTCATTGTGAAGCTACTGTGGTACCAATGCAATGTTTGTATGTATAGGCCTTTCTGGGTAATTTCATGCATATCAATGTGTGAGTCAGTGTAGTAGGCCTATTTTCAGGTCAGAAATAAAGTCTTGAAAAAAATCTAGCCCCCTGACCACTTTCACCTAGGCATCCCTAGCTTAGTCTATTTTTTCCTCAGTGAAATTAAATGGTTTTACAACCAGGACTAGTTATGACCTGTCTGACCTGTGATTGAGATATGACTGGATCCATATGGCAGGATTATTATCCACAGTGGTGATGCTGACATTACTTACAACATTATTCCATTATTACTCATGCATCATTAATTAAGGTCGGATTCATGTATGATTGGATCGATATATCAGGATTTTCATCTGCAGTGTTAATATATGATATATTAACACTTGTAATTCACACCATTAATTACCCTTGGTTGTACCACAATTACTTAATGGTGAGTCATCATGACTACAATAGTGACTCCTCATTGACTAATAATAGATTAAACATCACCGCATAAATTATGTGTTAATTCACCATGAATCATACATTACTTCCAACATTATTCCATTACAAATAATGCACCATTATTGTAAAGTGTTACCACATTTGTTTAGTTTTTGACTCCAAATGGTGTTACAAGAGATCCCTTTCATGTGGTTACCCAATATTTTACAATAACTTAGATGACAGAAACATATGTAAATTATACACATATCTGTGTACTCCGAGTCTAAAAACAATACTTCAGTATTTTACTACAGGAAAACCCTTCTTTAGTAAGTAGAACACTGAAGAAAATAAGTTTCTACTGTGTGTCAAGTTGAGTATAGAGTTTTACCTTGTGCATACTACTGTTCAATGGTTCACATAAGAGTGTATTAAAATGACTGCTTGTGTGTGTCATTTGAGAACAAAATTACCTTTTTAGAAGAGAGTACATTGTTTTGAGACAAGACGTGCATTTTTCAGAGGTAGTGAGGAGTTTTGCCCGTTGTGTGTGAGGTTTGGAGATTTGTGTGTAGAGTTTTGAGAATTCGAGAACTGATTCCGAAAATTGTGTGTAAGCAACCGAGAAAAACTGTAATTTACATCGCCCAGGTCTACGTACAAATTGCCAGAATTGTTGTGAAGGGGGTGGGGTCACCTCTAGTCTAATACATACATCCTGAATATTTGTAAACTTTTGAATCAGAAGATGAGTCTGAGAGCAGTGCGATTCCCCAAAAGTACACATACGTAGCACAATTGAGAGCACGAGTCCACATGACAGAGTTTTGGACAAATTAAATATTTAATTTCTTTGAAAATCACTCCCCTCATACAAAATACATGGCATGTTCTCAAAGTCATGAATTTGTGTCAGAACGTCATAGTTACTTGGAACAGCTTATGTATTTGTGTTCATGTGGTGTGGGGCATTCCATCCTAATAATGCCTCACAGCTCTGGGACTGGACAGAAGAGATATGTATTACAGCCCTCTTTATATTGTTGTTTTCCATCACATCACAGAGGAGGTGGGAGGGGAAGCAAAACAGCATGATGGAGGAAAAAAGCAAATGCATGTGTCAGGTCAGGCAGGAGGCATGGCCCCTCAGCTGTGTGTTTGGCTACATATGCAGATGCAGCATCAATAGCCTGTGGCATCACTCAACAGGAGAAAAACAGTATCTGCCCCAATCCCACCATGCTCTGCATGAGTGTTTATAAAAGGTGTGTGTGTGTGTGTGTGTGTGTGTGTGTGTGTGTGTGTGTGTGTGTGTGTGTGTGTGTGTGTGTGTGTGTGTGTGTGTGTGTGTGTGTGTGTGTGTGTGTGTCTGCGTGCGTGCGTGCGTGCCTATGTGCGTGCCTATGTGCGTGCGTGCCTGCTCTCATGCGTGTGTGGTGTGTGTGGAGGTAAGCGGTCTGATAGATGAGGGGGGGCCATGGAGAAGACAACCACCACTGTTTATAAAGTATAGGCTTACTTTTGAACATCACAGGTGTGGGACAGGCAGGAAGAACCTGCTTTGTAAACACTGGCAAATATTTAGGAGCCGTGGGGTAGCATGCATTAAGGTTAGATATAGATACCGTTTCTAGCTGCGAGGAGTAAGAAAATGAAGAAACATGTTTTGATAAAAGATCAGGAAGAGTTTAAGAGCTCTGGGCTAGCAAGTCATCTACATTTTTATGTATTTGCAAATTGGGTTACAACTTAAAAAGTGTTTTACCTTCTTCACCAAAGTTTTACTGTAGCAAAAGGGAGATTAGTAATACAGAATACATTTGGCAGTTACTTCAACGAGAGAGAGAGTGAGAGAGAGAGAGAGAGAGAGAGAGAGAGAGAGAGAGAGAGAGAGAGAGAGAGAGAGAGAGAGAGAGAGAGAGACAGAGACAGAGACAGAGACAGAGATAGAGACAGACAAAGAGACAGAGACAGAGACAGAGACAGAGACAGAGACAGAGGGAGAAACACTCCATGCCACTGTGTGTGTGAGCTGTGGCTGGTTAGCTGGGTTCATGTAAGTGCCACATTTTCAGCTCGGTGACTGTGACCCCTCCAGGCATCTTTATCTCTGGCTGACTGGTGGAAGAAAAAATCCCCTGTAATGTAACTAGAGCAGTTAAACACCATTATTAGATGAAACAAAACCCAGTCACATTCACCACAGTGTAGACGTATAGACTGTAGATAACCAGTTAAACACCGTTATTAAATGAAACAAGACCCAGTCGCATTCGCCACACTGCACTGCTAGTCTCGATGAAATGATGCCCAGCTAACCACCATTGCAAGTCACCATTGTGTGTGTGTGTGTGTGCCTGTATGTGCCTGTGTGCCTGTTTGTCAATCTGGTTATGTGACACCCAAATATTGTGTAACATACTGTTTGAAGATGCTGCCATAAAGCAGATGGCTGCCCTCTAAAAGAGACTTGGCCCTCCTCCTTTGTGGGTGGGAGGATGTAATCTGTCTCTCAGGCTGATTAGGTATGTAAGGCCCTGCACCCCTTCTGGTGATGAGGAAGGGTGGGAGGTGTGGAGGAAGAAGGAGATGGAAATACAGAATATCATTAGCATTTAAAATATTTGTTATTACAAAAAACACCTCAAATAAGCAATTGAATATTTCTCAGCCTCGCCGTCATTTTTCATTATTAGTTCACTATCTGGAATTTGGGTAAGCATATACCGTATGCATACTTCTTCGTTCTCGCCGGAGAACAGACTTCTTGTGATCGTGCGGCTCTCATAGGAGACTGACGTAATGCCATGGGCGTGAAAACACTCTCGAGCTCGGGAGTATGGGGTGCCACTGAGAGCTCGGACAATATCTCCGCCCACAAATATGTGCGAGGTCTGAGCTTACACCCCATGGTCAATGACGGTCAGAGAGCAATGGAGCAAGGTGAATTGATCGAACAGCGGTGGAAGGGAGGTGAACGGGGAGGTGGTGGGTGCGAGCAAGATAGCAAATTTCTGACTGGAGACAGATGAGCAGAGAATAAATTACTGAATTAGTGAACTGAAATTCCACCCAATAAGGGCTGAGCGGAGAAATGAGATGCAGTTGGTTAAATAGGCATGCCTCAAATTTCATTACACTTCTTCCGGACTTTTGGTTTTCACAAAACATGCATTTCTATGCCCTCACTGCAGCACACGTGCATGTCCTTGTCCGTGTCTCACTCTAAAAAAATAAAAGTTTGTTTTATTTTGGATGTAACTGGAGGTGTTGTTCAATAATAAATTATTCTGATTTGCAAGTTTAGGTTTTTTTTGTCACAGGCTCCCTGGCATTATAAAAAAAAACGAAGTCCATAACACACTCTGAAATGTATTTCATGATTTGAAAGCCATGTTTCAACCCTCGGGCAGAGTGTTGCAGGCATAGCTACCATCTGTGTCCATTCTTGGTCTCAGCTCCAGACAGGCACGTAGGAGGATAACGATGGAGGTGCAGGTGATTTAATGCCTGGGCCTGACAGCTTCTCACTGCCCTCAAGACTTTGCATCCCCAAGGTTCAGGCAGGAATGTTAATTACAAGGTTATGGCAAAAACAAGACCACACAAATTATCTCTTTTCACCTGCCCTTCGTTCTCCTCCCATATGCAGAAATAAACCTGGCACATGTAGTCGGTAGGCCTAATTATGCTAACAAGTAATCAAGTGCTTGGTCTCTCTCGTCTTCATCTTGGTGTGAAAAAAAGACATGTACAACAGCAAGTGGTATGTCTCTTTCCTCCTTCCTTTCCCTACCTGCCTCGTTATTCTTTCCTTCTTCCGTTCTCTTTTTTCCACATGTTGTCCTGTTGATGTTCCGCACCTTGGTTTCCATTCTTAGCATACTCATGTCATCCTGCATCCCACCACATCCGACTTGGTCTCTGTGGGAGACGATAATGGAATCCTCTTTGGTTCCATTTGGGCCACAGCAGGTGGCAGGTGCTGTGAATGCTGAGCCTATATTCTTCCTGGCTTTTCATTCACCAACACCAATTTAGACCTCCTTCTGCCTGGCGCTTATGTACCTCCACCAGCACCACTTTACCTGCCACACTGTTTCCTTTCTCTCATCGGCTTGCATGGTGGTGGTGACAAGCTCCTTGAATAATAACCTACCTTGCGACACCAAACAAACACAGTGTTGTGAACAACAACACACACAGAGGCACACATTTTGGTATATAAAACAACACATGTAAAGTAATGCAGGACAATAATAGAGTCCGCCTACGCTATGTGTCCACTTCACACTCTGCAGTGTTCCAACCCCTTGCTGGCAATAACCTGCCACCATCTGAGAAGGAATCTTCTCATGCAGCAAAGTACTCTGCACCTGCCTCTTCAGAAAAACAGAAACAGTAAAACAGGCAGGGATTTTTTTGGGCATAGACCAACCCCTAACAGCAGTTGCGTTTCTTAGATATTATGATTAGCTAATTTCACTATGTGTTAAAGATAGACCAATTGGCCACCCCATCTAAATAGTGGGTCAGTCTCTAAGGGAAAAACAAAAAAAACAACACAGTCGGTCGGGCCATGAGGACTGTCGGCCCACCGGGTAAATGCCCTGTATGCCAGACTACCAGTCCAGGAGCCTGGTTAGATCACCATGGGGCCCTAAGCGGAATTCTAATGGTAAGTCCTCCTAACTCAACTCAATAGTCAACCCCCCCTACCGCAACACACACAAACACACACGTGTACGCACGCACACACACACACACACACACACACACACACACACACACACACACACACACACACACACACACACACACACACACACACACACACACACACACACACACACACACACACACACACACACACACACACACACACACACACACACACACACAAACTTTCTCACATGAACCCTCAAAAATTGGCACCGTACGGCAACCTCCAGAGCTGGTGTGTGACTGTGAATGTGTGCATGTGCATTTGGAAAGCGCTTTGAGATGAATCCATTGTTGTGATACTGCGCTATATAAATACATGTTGTATAATATTGTATTGTATTATATCAATTACCATATGAAGTGCTGGAGTGTAAACATCCTGTTTTCTTCATCTCCTCCTCCTCCTGTACTCTTGTAATAAGCAGATAGCCTGGCTGGCATCTGGCCAGGCTAATCTCGTCTTGGGCCAAGGTGCAAGGCATGATAACTGCAGCTCTATGACTGAGAGCAGCATTTACCAAATGAAAACGTTGGCCTATTAATTGTGGATGAGAGATAGAGGGAGCTAGAGACACAGAGAGAGAGAGAATCTCTGCCATTCATTTGTAATACATAGGGGTGTGAACGCATTGTTAAATTGGACTTCTATGATATCATAAGATATCACTGTTTCATGCTTGACAGTATGCATATCCAGCATATGAATATTATGAAGATATCCTGTCTTGCCCTTCATGTGTTCCTTTGTGTTGTTGGCATCCTTAGAATTAGGGCTGCACGATTATGGAAAAAATCATTATCACGATTATTTAGGTCAAAATCATATAATGACAATTATTGTTTTTTGCTGATTTAAAAAAATATATATAACAAGATGAAATTATATACGGGAATGAATGAATTATATATGGGATGAGCAAAATAAAATGAATTGTAATAATTATGTAAAAGGCAATAGCATGAAACATGGAAACCAGAAACATCAGCCTGTCAGTATGTTCCGGCTTGAAGGAGGCTCTCGGTGGTCGGTCACTATTGCCACGATTAAATCCCGACTAAAATCACAATTTCGATATCACGATAATATCACGATTTTCAGTTATTTTCGATTAATTGTTCAGCCCTTCCACTTCCAGAGAGATTACTTACTGGTCCATGGCAGTTGCAACAGCCAGCAGATGACATGATTGGGTTAACGCTGACATGCCAAATAAAGAAGAATCTCTGTAGTTACTGCTGGTTTTCATCACATGTCAAATAAGAGTACAGAATGTGGAGTGATGGGCGGTATGGTTTTGGCAGTTATTGTTGAAGAGAAAGGAAGACAAAATAGAACTTTATGATAATGTTTTGTGTAGAAAGGATAATGGCCACCAGAGTAAGAAAGAAAGAAAGAAAGAAAGAAAGAAAGAACATTTTACTGTTCTGGAAAATCCGCTTATTGTTCTGAAATACAGGTATGACTGAATCTGATTGGTTGCTTTGTTGATATTACATTCTCAATTTCTCTTATTTGGTTAGCAATTTTGACTTGAGTTTCTATTCCAGCACACTCTGCTACACAAGCACAAAGTAGTCAACCCCCCCCAACATAAAGATGAGCGAAAGAAGAGGCAAACTATAACAAATGACTACACAGAGGTAGATTCCCGGTGTTCAGACAAAATCGGAACATCAGTGGCAATGTAACACTGTTTGGTGTTACCAGGGAGTTAATAACTAACTCTGCTTGGAGTTACTGCAACTCTGTGAGTATTAACACTTTTGGGAGTGTTCTACTATCACTCCACAGATTGAGATAATATACAGGTAAACACTTTCATAGTGTTAATATCAACACTCTCGTAGTTGATTCTAACTCTCTGGAATTGGCTGTGTAGAATTTCATCGTAATTGCTGCTATGCTAGCACACAACCAATGCATAACTCCTCACTGATAGTTTGACAGGATGTTTTACTGGTACATTTGCACTCTCACCATTTCCTGAAGTGATGCTGTACTCAATGCTGTATTCAATGATGTAGTGGAGTCTAGCGCAGCATTGCACTGGTGTAACTGTGCACATTATGCTACCTCATACCTGGGTTGAATAATGTATGTGAGACCTGGCAACTCTGTGAATTTATGGACTAGTCATTTACACTGAACTATGTGGAATTACTGAAAATACCCTGTAAACCAGCCATGAAGCAAATTAAGTGTTTGCCTGCTCTCTTCTTCCAAAGTTATATCCTTGAGCCATCAAAGCTGAGTGTGTGTGCATCTAAAGAAGTGCATGAAATACATCCCAATTCCACCTCTTTCCCATGCAGTGCCAGTGCGCTCTACCTGTTTAATTAATTCCACATATCCCTGCTGTTTACTACTACAGAAATCCCCTTAGACCTTTTTATCGTCAATCTATTTTACTCGGTTGTGATAAGGAGCTTCAAACTAAGTAATTATATCCAATATGAGCACAATGCTTCATCAGAAAACACACGCTAAGATAACTGATAGAAGAAAAAGTTTTAATTACCAAATCCCATTAGGTTATTTCTAGGCCTATGTCTGTCGAGGAATGAGAGAGAGGGCGGTGCGGTGGGGAAAGTTGTAAGGTTTTAACTGTCGTTTTTGTTTTGGAATGAGCTCCATGGCTGCTTCAGGATTCATTACTCAACTGTGAAACAAAAAACGCCTCCCAGTGACTTCTATGCGCCAGAGGAAAAGATCATCTAAAGACTCTGATGAATATTTCAGTAGGTTAAAACAGCCACTGGTCCATGAAACCCACAACGAGGAATGGCTGAGGGTTTGTGACAAAAGTAACCTTCTAATGTCTAGCTGAATCTGAGAAAAACTCACACATCAGAGAAAAAAGTCGCATTTTTGCTCCATAAAATTATGCTAACTGCTTCTTCATATGTCCTAAGGTGAAATATAAATATTTAATCTCAGTGCAGGCCATTTCAAGGAAATGCCAGAAGTCGTTTTAGATAAATTAAAAGTGTAATGCAAAGGGCAAAAAAGGCCTCCATAATTCAAACCCTGAAACCTCTACTTCTCTCTGTGTGATATCATGGAGGGCAGTGGAACTGCCTCTCCTGCTCACTTCAGTGTCAAAAACAACAATTTGAGTATAGCCACTCATCAACTGTTACAATGAGTGATGCTGTTTCCCCTTTTCTGAAGTGTTTTCTTATTCAACTGAGTAGCATGATTTGAAAATATTAAAGTTCAATACTGTAGAGTGATTGATGTTGACTAATCAAAGGCTCACTTCTCCTGTGCTGTCATGCATACTGTGTGACGTGCTGGCAGCTGGGCTGTAATTGAATGTTTTGGGAATTGCTTTTCACCACCCACTCAACTCTTCATCTTCCTCCATCAATCTCTGAAAGCCCACTTAACCAATTTCCTACATCCAAGACATGTTCTTTCATTTACACTTGCATCTGTCTGTTGCCATGGAGTTTTGACACAGCATTGATGCGTGCTGCACTATGTGAGAATGTCAACATCAGTCCACAGGTGGCATATCGCTACAGCTGCAATCCGTCTTTAATAGAGATAAAACTTTGTACAGAAATCACTTTCCGTACCTTGTTTTTTTTGGGTCATGGTTCTGTAAATTTTTCGGTACAATATAAATACATTCAAACTACTACTTTGTGTCAGAGTTTCATCAGAGTAAGAAATAGTACTTTTCTCAAAGTCTCACAAAGAACAAGCCTCCAGACCTGTTTTTTTTTTTTGCATTCTCTCTCAACGTTCTGCATGAGCCACTGCATGTAGTGGCACCATAATGTAAAAAAAAAACAAGAACAGAATTGCCTGGCAATCTACCGTTCGATGCAGCACTGTTCAGATTGGTACAGGTCTGCTCGGTTTGGTACAAATACAATACTGTGTACCTTTACAGGCCTAGTCTTTACTCCCCAGGTAAACTGTGTAATAGCGCACACACACGAGGTGCGTTCCAATATGCGACCTTGCGTCCTCCACTTGTGCTTGTGGTCTCGTATCAGGAAGTAATATGTCATGATGACATCACTGACAACAGCATTATATTTCAATATCTCGCAAAATCTCAATTGTAAAGTCATTTTCTCATTTGCAAACTGGATAGTGAATGAAGAATTGTCCCCCAAAAATTTTGACAGCGGGGAAACTTAATTGTTTTCTCCACGGAGGCGGGGCATCGGCAAAACGTGAGGCCACAAGCCCAAGTGGAGGACGCAAGGTCGCATATTGGAACGTACCCACACTCTCTCCAAGCCAAGCAGCAGCGGTGCTTTTGCTTCATGGTCTGTGCATGGCATGAATTATTCAAGACTTAAAGATAAATAAAAAATGAATTGCTATCAAAAGAAGAGGAAGCTTATTTCCCTTTTGATTAATGAGATGACACCCTCTGACTTGAAAGTCACATAGTATGTTAGTAGTCGAGTGCACACAGCAGTCACTGGAATATTTAGCTATCATCAATGGTCGTATCAGCTGTTGCTTAAACTAATGTGGAATTCGGTATGCCTTCTCCTCTGCCAGTACATTTGCAGTGCTGCAGTGAAAGCGTGAAAGCCCACCTGGGAAACTTAAACTCCCAATGTCATTGTGACACAACACACAAGTGTTCACTGCACACTACGAAACCGCATTATATGCTTCACCTGTGCAAGGGGGCAGCCCCCAATGGCGCCCCAAGGGAGCAGTGCGGCGGGACAATAATGTAAGTTTGAATAGGGAGTAGATATTGTGAGTAACTAGATAATGACTGCAACTTGTTTGACAGTAGCAGTTATCCTCCGATGTGGCCATGAGTGTTGGGGAAGTGTCTATTATTAGATCAAATTATTCACACTTCAGTGTGTTGGACAATGAGCTTGATGACAATAGATTTGAAGTGGTGGGCGGCTTCAGTGAGTGTATGTATGTGATTATCATGAGTGGAGCTGCTTTTCCATTTGCTTTTAGCGTCTTTGACAACCAGTGAATTGTTATATTTTTTAATGTATGAAATAGGTGCTTTTAAGTGTTTTTTAAGTGTTTTGTTTGCATTAGTTGAGTGTGTGTGTGTGTGTGTGTGTGTGTGTGTGTGTGTGTGTGTGTGTGTGTGTGTGTGTGTGTGTGTGTGTGTGTGTTTTCATGTTCACTGTAGTTAGCAAGCTCACAGGTCTGTGTTTAGCCTATATGTTAGTGTAAAACAAAATGGACACTTCTGCTGGGATTCATCATACAGGCTGTCTGCCTGTGTGTCCCCCTCTCGTAAAGAACCCACAATCACAAAAAGCACTTTGGTTTGATTACAGTAATTAACACAAATCAAAAGGCCTGAGATATACATAATATGGACCACTTTATTTAGAATCATCTCATTATGTAATTAATTAGTCAGGCATGTTGCTCATTCATCTGTAGACCAAAAAAATCATATTGATGACAGACACACAGGACCAAAAAGTAGTGAAATGAAAATGAGTGAATTTGCCATGGCTAATGTATAAGAGCATACAGAAAACAAGATGTAAAGAAGGGAAGAGAGAGAAGCGAGAAAACACACAAGGGGTATTGAGAATGAGTCAGGCCAAGAGCAATACAAATATCGTTGCTGAGTTCCAGAAAAATCGGGAACTCCTCCCACTTTTTCGAGAAGCAAACAACTAGTAGCTAACCAAGGGAGGCGGGTAAACCATGCAGTTTGGGAAATTTTAATTGTTATGCTCTTGGTTAGACCAAGTCTCGAAGAGATTTGGAAGTCAATGATAATCAGGTAAAGAATGAAGGAGCTTTCATGGGATTCATGTGACGAGAGGCAGGGGCGGGTGGGGATTGGCTCAGGGGAGTCATTCACAGTCAACTGTGGTGTTGTGGAACGTCTCATATATTCTTTAGTGCCCTCCAGATGTTAGTATTTCTTCAGTCGCAAATAACTAACAAATCCAATTTCTACCATTCCATTCCATGGAAATACGAATGGATAGCAACCAGAGAGAGGAGGGTCAAAGAAAAAGAGCGACACAAGTAGAAAGAAATAAAAGTGAAAGTTAGAGTCCACCTGGGAAACTCGAACTCCGTGACACAGCACCCCACAGCACTCAAATACACACTGCACACAAAGAAATTTAATTTATGCCTCACCTGTGCAAGGGGGCAGCCCCTAATGGCGCCCCAAGGGAGCAATGAGGCGGTATGATATCATGCTTAGGGTACCTCAGTCATGGAGGGGATGGAAGAACACTGGTAAATAATTACTCCCCCGACCAACCTGGCGGGTCGGGAGTGAAACCCACAACCCTTACGGAAGGAAAATATACTGCAATATACTACAATTTATACTGCAATACATTAGAAAATATATCACAATATATCACAAACACGCTCATATATTTGAAAATATATAGCAATATATTATTGAACATCATATTACTATATATTGATCAATATATTTTAAAATATATGGCTGGCAAAACAAAACTGTATTCCACTATTCAGTCTGTATTTCTTGATGTTTTTAGTTCAGCAAGCACATTTTGCACGACATTGGACATTTACTCGACATTATAAAGTCATTTTAGGTGGACCATATATGGCCATATATAATAATATATTGATCAATATACAGGAGTCTCTGATTGAATCATCTCAGCTCTCATATCACGTATGACGCGCCTACGTCACGTCGTCTCAACCTGAAGCTAAAGTGGCGAGAGAGCCGCGGTCCGGATTTTAGCTCCACACTGTCGCCAGCCAGACTCCCCACCACAGTGACACAAACCAACCAGCCGCCTCGAGGTAAGTTATAAAGAGTAATTTGTTAACATAAATATACAAGCATATAGTCTGAAACGTCTACAGTGGTTGATGTGCAAAGTTTAGCCAAGTGGTTGTCGAAGTTGGATGTTTGTTCATTTTTTCCCCCAAGGACTAGAAATAAGTTATTTTTTTGAATTTCCCGCGCTACCAAGCTATTGTACTACTAGCGATATTTGCGTTGTCGAAATGGTGTGTAGTTCTCATTGACAGTAGGTCTGGTTCTACACATCTTGAAAACGTAAACGTAATACTTGGGTCGATATTATATGGTTGTAGTGGTCAATTTCAGGTGAGCCCACTTTATTTGGCTTGTCAGAGAACGTTAGCAACATCTATCTGGCTATTTCAGCGTTCTGTGCACCTGTTCCATTTTTTCTAACAAGAAGTACACTTGTTACATTACATTTAGCTGACACTTTAATCCAGAGTGACTTGAAAGAGGTCATAGAGCATGAACTACTATTTGGCGGCAAATCACTGCTGAAAACCTGGGTCTGTGAAGGAGGGGAATGGACTTACTTTTCATTGTAGGTGGTGTGGTGTTTTATACTCCCTCTTACCCTCTGGCTTTTCACTTGCTATGTGGACTCTGTATGAGCATTGGTAGTCAGTCAAGAGACAAAATAAATGTTTCCCAAATCATTTACAGGACTTTGGTCCATATATTCTCGCTAGCTTAGCAACATTCTTCCTCTGAGGATATGTAAAACAAAACAAAAAATGAATAATAAGATATTTTACACACCCAGGTCAACAATTTTAAGTGTTACCCCTAAATAGTTGCCTGCCCTTTTAAAGATGCACCGTTTAGGATTGTTCCCAGATTAGTTATTGTGACTATGCTGCTCATTGAAACTACTACTACCTAATGTACTGCACAGCCATGGAGAAGATTAATCTTTCATGATTGAATGGTGTAATATTCCCAGCCATAGTGAATACTCTGTCTGAAATTGATGGTTATGGTAAGCATGTAAGCAGGTGGGGGTTGGGCGTGTCGAGCAATGTTGCCATCGAAACCCAAGTTTTTGTTTGTCCAGTTAAATAGTTGGCGTAAAGGGCAGAATGAATCCTCTTGCATTTCCTCCCGACAATTATATGTTCTCATATACTGTTTTATGGACATGCATGGCTCTGCTGTCAAGTGTTTACCTACAAGTACAATGTTGTAACATAACTCCATGAAATAACTTTCATTTGAAACCTCTCCCACTTGCTACCGCTTCATGGGACAAAGTTCAGTTTTAGTTACAATCCAGTTCCACATATTCCAGGTGACCTGTTTTTACCTGTCCAATTCAGCCTGGTGATTCGATGGTGGAACGATCACATGGTTGAATTAGACAGGTAAAACAAGGCCATTTGGAATGTGTGGCCCTAGATTGTAACTGAAACTGAACTTTTTCCCATCACTACGTTTCATTAGCATATCTTTCAGCCGAGCCCAACTTTCCCGCCCGCTCGCCTCGCTTGTTTACGTCACCAGCCTCTGCTTCCTTGTCGCTTCCCAACGGAAAAAGAAATGGAACGTCTCGCCTGCACAATGGGTTAGAGAGTTAACATTCTTTTTACTTTACTTTTGCAGATGCTGTTGCTCAGGCACATCCAGGTGCGAGGATGGGGGAGATCCGGATGTCGCTAAATAAAAGAATCTGTGAACTGCTTCACCAAGAGAAAAAGAAGTCCATGGACAGGCCTATGAGCCCTCTTGTTGACCTTGAGTGACTGAGGCTGCGGGCGGTCTGCCCCTGAATTCACCTTCACTTTCACTTTTTTTTTTTTTTTTTTAAATATATCTGAAGGTGTGTGTGTGCGCGCGCGCGCGGGTGTGTGTGTGTGGGCGCGGGCACGCGTATGTGTTTGTGTGTGTGCGCGTGTGTGTGCACGCGTGCATGTGTGCCAGTGCTTTATGTGAGGTGTTTCGCTTACCGGCCACAGCCACAGTTTTTGTTTTGTTTTCTTTTTGTTTTATTTGGGTTTTTTTTATTTTTTTTATTTGGGTTTTTTTTTAGAATATTTCTGCATTTACATTAAGTACAAATTACTGGCCAAAGTGGGAGACTGAAATTGTTACTGGCCACAGGCAAGTTTCACCAGCATTTGGCCTGTTGGCCGGTGTCGTTGTCAAGTCGTTTCCCTGCCTGTCTGCCCCTCTGTCTCTGCATGTGTGAGCGGTGGTGTTAAAGGGTCGGTTGGTTTCATGTTTTTAATAAACCAATGTCAACAGTTGAATGAATTGAATTGATGTTTGGTCTACTTCATAAATGCCTTGTATAAAGTACGTTACAGTATATTGTGTAGTGTAATGCAATACATAAGTCAATATATGATTTAATTAATAAGCCATATACTATGGGATATAATCCAATATATGCAACAGTATACTTTACAGTATAATGCAATACATTAATCAATATATGATTCATCAATAAGCCATATATTATGGGGTATAATTCCATATATGCAGTAATATACTGTACAGTATAATGCAATACATTATTCAATATATGATTCATCAGTAAGCCATATATTATGGGGTATAATTCAATATATGCAGTAATATACTGTACAGTATAATGCAATACATAAATCAATATATGATTCATCAATAAGCCATATACTATGGGGTATAATTCAATATATGCAACAATATATTGTACAGTATAATCAGGCATGAAAATCCCTCACCTTTCGGCGAATTTCGCCGTTTTGAAATCAAAATGGGTCATTTCTGTGAATCGTGTAGATCCGAGGAGAAAATTTTAGGGGGGGGGGTCGAGCGAGGAGAAAAGTGTAGCGCCAACTTAGCCTACTGTATCATTGTGTAGCGCTCTACCGCAGAAAACTTTCCACAACTGACAATGACGTTTGACCAATCACAGCATTTGTTGCTGTCGGCACAGCCAATAACGTGAACGAGCTCAATCTAAGTCCCGCCCTTCATACTTATCTTTGAAAGCATTTTAAACAGGCGCGGGGCTGGCGTGGTTGTATCAAATATCTTTCTTTTTAGTTCTAGAACATCTCTGATTATAAGAAAATGTCCAAACGATCTGTCACAGATAGTCTACACGTTTCCCAGATAGGTAGCTATTTGAGATCATGATTCTTGTTATGAGAACATCAAGACGCAAGCATTTCGATGAGAAGGGAGTGGATGTAGTTAGCCACAGAAGTTAAGCTGTTTTCCTAATAATTTGAAACCGCATTTGCCCTGCCCACGTGAAAAAGTATTTATTCTCAAAAGAGCTCCCTTAATGAAAGCTTGGGTAGGCTTACGGCACGTTTTCCTGACGGCTATTTTAACGGGTCTGTGCGCTACGGAATGGCGAAATAGTATGCGCTACGGCCGGGGAAGAAGCGCATATCTACGCGAGGCATCCAACCTGCTTCGAATGCTGCGGCTTCTCATAGCACGCACGAGAGAGAGGGAGAGGGAGAAAGAGCGAAGCCTAACTTAGTCAATCGTTTGACACGGGACAAATTGTTTTAGGAATCATGCCAAGTTTTTTGTAATCCCTTGGTAGCCTACATCTAAATTACATATTAAAAATTAGTGAGGCTTCTTAAGTCAATATTCCATAAGAATCTTTCACTTGGTGATGCAAGCATCAAATTTGGTTCAGAGGTGCTTTAGACCCTACCCTTTTAGAAAAGGTCGCTATCCAGGTGAAAAAACAAGATGGCTGCCATTTTTCAAGATGGCCGCCTCATTAAAGGTGAAAAAAGCTGTTTTCGTCTTAGAATGCCAAGTAATCAAGATATCTGAGTGATGGAAATATTAAAATGTATGCATTCTGACCAGGACAACTTCATAGTATCATTATTTCATCACAAAATGGCCACCACTTTTCAAAATGGCAGCCCTTACATGACTGAAAATGCACATTTATGACATACAGCTGTGCGATAGCAGGTATTCAATAATGCATACTAACCTTGCCATCACTGTTGGAATACAATGTCGTAAAAACAATTTTGTTTACATTCTGTATTAGAGTGATGTTATAGCACAACCAGGGTACACTGGTGACATCACTGCTGTGAGACTCAGCATGGGGTTCAGTGTCGGCTTGTGGTACAATAGCTGTAGTTGTAGTTTACTAACTCTTTAGTATACTCACTTTAGTTGTTAGTATTTATAGTCTCCCATATGCTATCCAATAAGACCCTGTATATAGCTTAATTAGAAATGTAGTTAGTGTAGTTCGAAATTTAGTTAGATAGCCGCACCTGAATTGACAGGATGTGCCAGCGTGGGAGAGCCGAGCCAAGGGTAACAGGGCTTCAGTTACCTGGATAGTGTACAGATTGCACGGGACTTAAATGACACTGGATGAACGATCGGGCTGGGTGTAAGGCGGAAGTTGCCTGATTTTCATAGACTTCAGATCACGTTTTCTGGTCTGACCAGGACTATAACGATTAGCGTTTCCATACAGGATGAACTTTGATTCCATGGCCTGGTTAACCCGCCTCCCTCGGCTTGCTACTGGTTGAGGGCTGTGCCGAAGTTTAAACCAAACATTTCTTAGCCCAATAGAACGTCTCTGCTTAAACCATGTGACTGCCTTGAACACATCTCTACCCAGGACGGTTGGAAATGCACAGTTGATTGGTTCCAGACAAAGTAGCAGGAGAGAGCAAGCTCCTGGCCCTACTGTATGTAGCTGAAGGCGTTGCGTCACCAGTAGGGCGGAGCCAGGCTAGGGCAGAAGATGACTTAACCTTGTTGTGTCCCATATCTCAATGTGCTTTGATAATTTGAACGGTTGGGTGGTAAAAGGATAGACCCTCGGCCTTTAACCGTATTACACAAGATGTCTGCTAAAAATCCATTGAGCTGCAGTACGTGTCGGGAACAACACCTCAATCACCCTGACCCTGAGCACGGGGGCCCCGCAAGGTTGTGTGCTCAGCCCCCTGCTGTTCACGCTGCTGACACATGACTGCACAACGACCCACAGCACTAACCATCTGATGAAGTTTGCGTACGATATAACACTAGTGGGCCTCATCACTAAGAGTGACGAGACTCACTACAGAGAAGAAGTAGACTTGCTGGCCAGATGGTGCAAGGACAACAACCTCCTGCTGAATGTCAACAAGACCAAGGAGATTGTTGTCAACTTTCAGAGGGGCCAAAAACAACTGCTACCACTGACCATCGACAATGATGTTGTGGAGAGAGTGAGCAGCACAAAATTCCTTGGAGTGCACATTAGCGACGACCTCTCTTGGACCACAAACACATCATCACTGGCGAAGAAGGCAAAACAGCGCCTCTACTTTTTGTGCAAACTGAAGAAGGCAAGTGCTACACCCTCCATCATGACAGCATTCTACAGAGGAACCATCAAGAGCATCCTGGCCAGCTGTGTGACACAGTGTGAGGAGGAGGTTGCACAGAGCAAAACAGGAAGACACTCCAGCATATTGTGAATACAGCGAAGAAGATCATTGGTGCGCCACTCCCTCCCTACAATACATTTACACCACCCGCCTCACCCGAAAAGCACTGATGATCACCAAGGACATAAGTCACCCTGCACACAAATTGTTCAGTCTCCCTCTGGAAAGAGGTACAGGTGCCTCTGCTCCCATACCACCAGGCTGACAAAGACCTTCATACACCAAAGCAATCAGGATGCTGAACTCTTAACCCGCCCTCCTATCCCTGATAGCCCCCCCCCCAACACTGAATTGTGATTGCACATTCTACTTGCACTAACTCAAAACACACACACACACACACACACACACACACACACACACACACACACACACACACACACACACACACACAACACTGAACTAACTCAAAAGCACACACAAACATGCACACACATGTTGCTGCTGCTTCATGCCTGTTACTTAATGACTGTACTGGAAAACTAGCTACCAACTATAGTTGTAAATATTGCACATTACAATTGCTTACTTTATATGTATTATTATTTCACAATGCTACTATCACCATATCAGAATCGTCACAATAGGACATAACTGATACCTCTTCTTAATACATGTTCTATGTATGTCTGTTGTTGCCCAGTCTTGCACTTTATATGTCTGTAAGGGTATTGTATAGGTACTCTAGGTGTAATGCATGTGTACTGCCTATGTCTAATTGCCTAAGTCCACACCTAAAGTCTATGTCTATGTCTGCATGGGAAAGTAAGAAACGTAATTTCAAGTCTTTGTATGGCCAGTGCATGTAAAGAAATTCTCCAGTATGCAGGATTAGAGATGATGTGGATCGAATTCGGCCATGGTCATTCCATCAGGTGGCTGCCAATTCATGACATTGTGTTGAATCTTGGGCCAGAGAAATCCAAAAGCATGATGTCCTTCCATTCTTTCACTGGCTGTGATGTTGTATCAGCTTTCCATAGCAAAGGCAAGAAAACAGCATGGCAAACATGGGACGTCTGCCCTGAAGTGACTAATGTCTTCAAAAAGCTCAATTCATACCCAGAAGTAATTGAAGATACTGACCTGAACCTTCTTGAGAGGTTTGTCATCAATATGTATGACAAGAACAGCACAACAGACAAGGTTGATGAGGTTAAGACTGGACTTGTTTGCTCGGAAACAAAGATCCTATGATGCCATTCCACCGACAAGTGCATCCCTTGTCCATCATGTTAAACGGTCCGCTGCCAAACTGCCTGTATATGGGGCCGAGCTACTGTGTGCAAAATGCAAATTGAAAGCCCTGCCAACTGGGGGTGGCAAAAAGATGGTGAGGCCTGGAAAGTTCTCTGGTCAAAGCTTCCTACAATTGCGGAGAGTTGCCAGCAACTGACAAAATGTAGATGCAAGACTGACTGCCGAGGAAGATGCTAATGCTATTGCTTTAGCCTCAACTGTACACAGTTATGTTCCTGCAAATGTGGAGGACTAAAAATAACTAATAATAACATGTGTATCAGAGAGTTTTCCTACCCAAACAACAAACATGTAATCATTATAGGCCTACTTCTGTTTTTGTAATATTTAATCATTCAGTGAGTGTTAGTTTATTTACATGTAATTATGAAAATACTGTAATTGTCAATACTGTGTGTATCATTGAATTTTCCATGCTCAACATAATATATTTCCATACATAGATATTCAAAATATGATCAGTCAATCAAAATATACATAAAAGCCATTTAAAAGCAGTTCAATTGGCGGCCATCTTGGAAAATGGCCGCCATTTTGTTTTTTCACCTGGATAGCGACCTTTTCTAAAAGGGTAGGGTCTGAAGCACCTCTGACCCAAATTTGATGCTTGCATCACCAAGTGAAAGATTGTTTGAGGTATTTGCTGCACTAATCTAGTGGAACACGGTCAAACTGTTTTTTTTCACGGTCAAAGTTGGAGCTTTCCTATTATTTTTTTTATAGGGAAACAGATATACTAGGTGAATGGACAAAAATTTCAGTAGTTTATCCAAACTGTGTCAAAGATTTTTTGTATTACAAGTTGTCTGAAATATGATGATTAACTGTTCAAACGAGATCACAACCAGGCAAGCGTTGAGGGGACATTGGATAGTGTTGAGAGGAGGGGGTGCTTAGTTGCCATTGGGGGGCATTAGTCTATTTTATTTTTAAGGGGGGCATTGGCAGGGTTTTGATGAGGTCAAGGGGGAATTTATTTTTTAAAAAGCCTGAGAACCAAAACCCATTCTATCTATCTATCTATCTATCTATCTATCTATCTATCTATCTATCTATCTATCTATCTATCTATCTATCTATCTATCTATCTGTCTGTCTGTCTGTCTGTCTGTCTGTCTGTCTGTCTGTCTGTCTATCTGCCTATCTGCCCCCCTCATCAGACATGACAGCATGACAATCATGAAGTAACGAAGATGGTTGACAGTTCTTCTTATGTTCACTGTCCCTGGGTCGCTACAGTATGCTCAAAATTCATAATTTAAAGACGGTTTTAGCTAAATTTTCTCCCATGGGAGACCATGCCCCCAGACCCCCCTAGTATGACTCAACACTATCCCCCAAAAACGCCACTGCACACCACACATTCGCGCGCACCGCTGCAGCACACGCGCCGCTCCGTGCCACCGCGCCACGCCGCACCTTTCTCACCTTTTTCACCCCTGACCCGTTTTCATGCCTGTCTACCCATGACTGCCTAGATAGAGTTGGATGAGCAACATGGGTACTAACAGACACTGCCCACATCGACAGAGGGAGAAAGATAGAGAATAAGATGGAGAATAAGAGAATGAAGAGTGAAGAGATGGGATGAGAGAGAGATAGATGAGAGCACGTAAGATGGGGAGATTCTGCTATTGTACACATGCCATAAGCACGGGCAGTCATGGGTAAGCGATTAGGGCGTCAGTCTTGTACCCCAAAGGTTGCCGGTTCGACTCCCGACCCGCCAGGTTGGTGGGGGAAGTAATCAACCAGTGCTCTCCCCATCCTTCTCCATGACTGAGGTACCCTAAGCATGGTACCGTCCCGTGCACTGTTCCCTACGGTTGGCCATTGAGGGTTGCACCCTTGCACGGGTGAGGCATGAATGCAAATTCATTGTGTGCAGTGTTCACTTGTGTGCTGTTGAGTGCTGTGTCACAATGGCTCATATCTGGTATGAAATGTATAACCTATGAACCTATGAGTTTCTATGACTATGAATGTCTGAGGGACTGAATCCACGGTACAATCATGGTTCAACCATTATCTTCTCTTGACAAGAGAGTAAAGAGTGTGTGCCTCCTGCGGGTGTTGACTACAAAGAAGAAAGACTATATGACTGAGTGCAGATTGCATGGAGAAAATAATCCACTTCATTCATTTTGAAATATCGTAACCCTTTTACCCAAACGTGTGTTTCTGGACGATAATTTCAGGTTCTTTGTTCTCCTGCAGATTCAAATGGAAACTGGTTTTGAACGTCTGCTATGTGTCAGGTGTTTCTACAGATAAAGCCTGACAGATTGTTGTCCAAAAAAGGCCCTAGAACCGAGAGAGAGAGACATTACAGATGAGAGAGAGAACGAGAAGGTGCACTGGTGCTGTCTCCTTGAAACTCATTCAAGGAATTCATCAGACTACTGCTGCTTTTTGTGTGTGTGGGTGGTGGTGCTCCTCCTACTCAAGCGAGTAGGTCGCTTTTCTGCTTTGCTCCTGCCTAACTTCAATTTCTTTACTTTCTTTTCACACTATATCTTGGATTTTATTTGCCATCAGTTATACACAGTTTTTAACAAGTTTAGAGAAGAACAACAGAGGATTTTATTCATACATACATTAGTGTTTTTCACAAGAGAACTGAAACAATAACAAAATGCGACAACGACAGTCCAAAAAATGGATACTGCTGGAACAACGGATTTCTGCCCTGGAATCCTTACTGGGTGATCGCCTATCAAAGACTGAAGGAAGTCCTGAAACAGGTGCCGCTAGTGCAAAAGCGGACCAACGACTGGCCGGTGTGACATATGTGACGCTGGACGAAACACCTGGCAAAAGCTTCGCAAAGCAAAATGTGAGTAGAGACTACTGGGAAAGCAAAGGGGCTCGACCCAAAAACAGAGATAAAATACTTACTTCAACACCAGTGCAGTCTGCTGCTGCCAGACCAACATTTTCAGGGCAGCCCATAAAACTTCAAAATCGATTTGAGTGCCTTGAACAATTGGAACCAGTTGCTCCCAAAATAAAAACTGAACGTACACCGCATTGGAACAACAAGAACAAAGCTAGACGGCAGCTGCCTGCCTCTCCTACAACACTTGTTGGTGATCTCAATGTAAAAAATGTTGTGTGTCCTGTCTGCCCCATGCATCCGTACGTGAGACCAAGGATAGTATCCCACAATTGGTGTCTGATCACAGATCTATTGATCGCCTTGTTGTTCACTGTGGGGCAGCGGATCTGTTCAAAGAGCAAATAATTGTCCGAAAGGATTTTAATGACTTATTTTCAACTCTAAAAGATCTGAAAATTCCATCCTTCATCAGCGGGCCAATACCAGCACCCTGCTATCGCGACTTTGCGTTCTCCAGATTAAATTCTTTAAACACCTGGCTGTCAAGGACATGCAGATCCAACGGTATCAGCTTTGTTGACAACTTCGACCGTTTCTGGAGACGCTCTGTACTCTTCAAAAAAAACAGTGCAGAACTGAGTTGGACCGGCGCCAAAGTGTTGACAGACCAGTTTGTTTACAGCATTGAGACCTTGGGCGCTGATAAGCGACCTGTATCTGTATCCACTCAGACACATGGGCATTTCAACAAGCCCTCTGTCCCTGCCAGTGTGCAAACTGAGCCACAGACTGGCGAAAGCACACACACAGATGACGTAGCCAAGTCCCTCTCTGCTCATGTGGAAAGAAACGACATGACTGACCCACCAACACACAGAACTCGCCACAAACTGAACCAGCTTTCGGAACAGCTGGAAGACCTGTCACAGAAACTGGCAGCAAACCGCTCGCCGGAGATCAAGTGTTCACCTCCTTGTCGGACTGGCAAAATGCCATCGGCATCACCAATTCCACCTCCCAGGTCTGCCAAAAAGCGACTGTCAACACAGGAAATAGGAAATGTGGTTTCCTCAAAACCAAACTCAACCCCCAGATGTGGCGAAAAGCAGCCACCAGCATCAAGCCCTGGCAACGGCGACAAAATCATCATCTCCATCTCCCAGACAGAGATTTCCAGCAACTATGGCGAGACTACTCCCCTTTGCCAGATCTACCTTTTCTACCCCCAGACATTCCTACCAAGCCTCCTATGCGGATATTTCTCAAGGTCAACCTCATTATACCCCAAAATCTGAAAGAATACTTCCATCCACGACTGCACCCAAAAAAGGCAGAGCCCCACCACCACCTGTCTGTGCTCTGGAGTACAATAGTATCAGTGATGATGACCTTGTTGAAAGCACAGTCTGATATCAACTGGGTCCCTACCCACATAGTAACAGTGGTTTTGAAAATAAGCAGATAAGGGGACCCGTGGACAATCTTATTCCAGTTCTAACAACCAAGCAAAGCCTCTTGAGGACACGTAGGCCTATACATTACCCCAAGAGGGCAAGCATGGAATATCTCAGTGCTGTCCCAAAAAAACTCACTCAAAATACCACAGTGGAAATGCCTCCAATGCTCAATGTTAAATTAGCTTTACAGAATGCCAGGTCTCTAAGGAACAAGCCTTTTATTGTCAATGAGTTTATCTGTACCCACAACCTTGATTTTTTATTTTTAACTGAAACATGGCTGGAAAAATCCACTAGTTCTATCACACTTATAGAAGCAACCCCGCCACACTTTCATTTCATTAGTACAGAAAGGCAGAATAAACAGGGAGGGGGGATAGCAATTATTTTCAAGGCACTGTTTCAATGTCAAAAGACAGCACTAGGTGAATTTTCATCTTTTGAATACTTAGCTGCAGTTCTAAAATGTTGTTCCGACATACTGTTATTAACTATCTACAGACCTCCAAGACTTTCTGCACCACTCTTCTTAGAGGAATTTGGTGAGCTGTTGTCGAATGTTTGTGTGGACTATGAAAGCCTTTTTATAACAGGCGACTTCAATTTTCACGTGAACGACTTAGAGAATGTCTATGCTAAGGAATTTTTAAGTCTTATTGACATTTTTAGCCTTACACAGCATGTAACAGGACCAACACACAACCAAGGTCACACTCTAGACCAGGGGTACTCAATTAAAAGTCCCCGAGGGCAAGTTTTTCAAAATTCCTCCCTATAAAGGGCCGGGCCGGGCTGACACGACACGACCCCCACCAAAAAATATATATATATAAAAAAAAAAATGATAAGGCCTTTGTAATCACAAAACACACGCACTCACACCCACAGCAGATATTTAGTTTCCAGTGACAGGATGGGAGAACATTTCTCTCATAAAGGGCCTGCATTTTTCTGGAGCACTGTGGGGTGAGGTGCCTGCCTTGCTGTCATTGCCACCCACCCTTCAGTATTTTTTTTAAATGACATAAGATTAGCCTATATTTGCAGACTACATTCATAAACATTTATTTCTTAGTGAGAAAACCAATAAGCCTGAAGATAACACTTTTCAAACAAATGTTGCTTATTATGACTTTGTTTATGCAGCTCTCACATGCATAATGAGAATCAGATGCAATAATGGACTCAACAAAGAGGACACATAGATAGGAGGACACCAGGTTTTGCCAACAAATGGCAAATTGATGCAATGTTGATTAAATGCAACAGCCAATAATAAATAATCAAGTTGCTCATAACTTTGTTTGAAATCTTATGAGGGGCTTAGCTTTCCAAACAAACTATTTGGGGACTGTCTAAAAGTGTGAAAAGTTTATCAAGCAATTCGTTTTTAAGTAGGCTACCCCTAGTTAGCTGCCAGCAGAGCTCAAACACAATTTGCCTTAATTTGTGTTAGCAACTAGCTACAGCTAGTGCTAAACCAATTCGAAGTCCTAACACACTGTATGCAATGAAATGTGGACCATTACTTTCAAAAACCAGGCAAAGAGAACTTTGTAAATAATTTATTTACAAGTTCTACCGTCCTTCCCTTCTGTAGTCTACCTCACAACAGCCTCTGCCACCCTCATAGTCACTTCTGTTTGGAGCCTACAGGGAGAAACTGATTGAGGGGGCGGAGACACGACACGCATCTTCCTAGCGTCTGTGGCGCGATTTCAAAATAAGAGCCGGCAGCGCGATCGGAACAAAAAAAAAAAAAAAATTTTTTTTTTTTTTTTTTTAAAATTTTTTCAAAATTATTCGAGGGCCACAAATAGATGCCCCGCGGGCCACAAGTGGCCCGCGGGCCGCTATTTGAGTATGGGGGCTCTAGACCTAATAATAACAAAAGGCCTCAATGCTTGTGCTAGTGTCAAAGACTATGGCTTTTCTGACCATTACTGCATTTTTTCTGATGTTTCTATGTACCCTCATGTTCAAAGGGAATCTGTTACAGTCAAAAAACGTATAATCAACTGTGAGACAGCCTCACTCTTTCAGCAAGCACTTTCAGAGATCCAAAGTCAAACTTCAGAGAATGCTGATGATCTCATGGTTAATTTTAATACAAGGATGACCCATATTATGGATGTTATTGCCCCCGAAAAAATCAAAACAGTGGGACATAAAAAAGCCCCTTGGAGAATGAATCCCACAGTTATATTGCTAAAGCAAGAATGCAGGAGGGCTGAAAGACAGTGGCGTAAATCCAAACTTGAAGTCCACTACCAAATCTATAAACACACACTCTCGAAATACAACCAAGAAATTTCTAAAGCTAGACAATCTTTTTTCTCTGACATAATTAACAGAAATATTAATAATCCACGCATCCTGTTTGGCACTGTGGAAAAGCTAGCAAGGCCCCCAAATCAAATGCCCTCTGAGTTCCTCTCAGTCAGCAAATGCAATGAGTTTGCATCCTTTTTCAAAGGAAAGATTGAAAAAATGTGTACAAACATACTCACACATGTGCAACCGACCCAAGATTCGGACCAACTTGCTACGGTGAAGTTAAATCCTAACCTCATGAGAAATTTTCATTTAGTTGATGTGGACATTCTTAGAACGGTACAAAGTCTTAGCTCCTCTACATCTGACTTAGATATTCTACCAACAGCCTTCTTCAAATCCATCTTACACCTAATATCACCAGATGTACTTCAGATCATCAACACCTCACTACAAACAGGCATATTCCCAGGCTGTCTGAAAGAAGCAGTTGTGAAACCCTTACTGAAAAAGAACAACCTGGATGCACTGGTACTAAACAACTATAGGCCCATATCCAATCTACCATTTATGGGTAAAATAATAGAGAAAATTGTTTTTAACCAATTAACTGCCTTTTTAATGTCTAATAGCTATTTTGATAAGTTTCAATCTGGTTTCCGTGCCTACCACAGCACTGAAACAGCTCTTATCAAAGTTATGAATGACATAAGATTGAATTCTGATGCTGGCAAATCATCCGTCTTGGTACTTCTTGATTTGAGTGCTGCTTTCGACACAGTTAATCATTCTATACTACTACATAGACTGGAACACTGGGTTGGCTTTACGGGCATAGTGATCGACTGGTTAAAATCGTACTTACAACAAAGAAGTTTTTTTGTCGCCATTGGAAGACATACTTCATCACCAATGTCTCTGGATTGTGGGGTCCCCCAGGGCTCCATTCTGGGACCACTACTGTTCAATCTGTATATGTTGCCACTGGGACACATTATCGAGAATAACTCCATAAATTACCATAGCTATGCGGATGATACCCAGCTCAACTTATCTATGTCCCCCAATGACTACACCCCCCTTGAATCACTCTATCATTGCATGGACCAAATTAACAAATGGATGTCTCACAATTTCCTCCAGCTGAACACAGAAAAAACTGAAGTAATTATATTTGGGAAAAGAGAGGAGAGACAAAAGATTGCTACTATCCTTGAAACGAAGGGACTGAAACCAAGGGAAACAGTTAAAAATCTTGGGGTCCTCATTGACAGTGACCTAAATTTCAACAGTCACATGAAAGCTATTACTAAGTCTGCATTTTATCACATAAAAAACGTCTCTAAATTTAGGGGCCTGATGTCTAAACATGATCTGGAGAAGCTAATACATGCCTTCATTTCTAGTAAAGTCGATTACTGTAACAGTCTGTTTACTGGCCTCCCAAATAAGACCATTAAACAGCTTCAACTGGTACAAAATGCAGCTGCAAGGGTTCTTACAAAGACAAGGAAGTTTGACCACATTACTCCAATTTTAAGATCGCTGCATTGGCTCCCAGTAAGCTACAGAATTGATTTTAAGGCAATGCTACTTGTATTTAAATCATTAAATGGAATGGGACCCACATATCTACTGGATATGTTTCAGCTGTATGCACCGACCAGGTCACTAAGGTCAACGGAGAAGAATTTGCTGGTGATTCCAAAAGTCAAAACAAAATGTGGAGAGGCAGCCTTTAGCTTCTATGCTTCAAAGCTTTGGAACCAGCTTCCAGATGACGTAAAAAATGCACCCACTATTGATAGCTTTAAATCTAGACTCAAGACAAAGCTGTTCTCAGATGCTTTCTTAAATTATTGAATGAAAAGACGGTAAAATAAGAGAAGTAAATAAGTAAAATAAGAATTGTTTTTCAAGGTTTTATGTTTATTTATGTTTTATTTTATTATTATTTTTACCTTATGTTTTATCTTAATGTTTTAAATGTTTTTTTGACTCTAATTCATTTCCCTGTTTTTCTTTCATTTACATTTGTTAACTTTGTGAAGCACATTGAGTTGCACCTGTGTATGAAATGCGCTATATAAATAAACTTGCCTTGCCTTGCCTTGCCTTGCCTTGTATTTCCATTCAATTCTGGTGTCGTCACAAGGAGTTGATGTGAGGCGCTTTTGGGCCACAATGATTCCTCCTATTCATTATTTCTCTCTCCACACACACACCCACCCTGCTACCACCAACACCACCACCACCTAGCCGACCCCACCTATTTCATTTCAATGATTTTGTGTGCTTGTTTTGCCACCAAGTTAATGACCAAAGGGGAATCGTTCAGAAACAAAACACCAGAAAATCAGTTTTCTCTGAAAGCTTTGTCTGGGGCTTTATTGATGTCTGATCGTTGGCTCAAAAACTGCAGATTCAATGTTTTGACATGCACCAAGCATTGAATCAGATAAAAGTATTAAACAGATTTCACCATGCACTGACTACAATAGAGTCCACGATGCGCAAAAGGCTGCTGTATAAATACTTCATATTACTACATTGTGAAACCATGCACAAAGGGTTTCTCATTATTTTATGCTTGGAGATGACCTTGGCAGGATCCTAATAGAAACAAATGTCTCCAATCCATATTTTATTGCCTGCGTTTTTATTCATGCGATTCATGTGGCAGGAGGTTAGATATAGAGAAATAGATAATTGTCAATAGACTGCGTTTAAATATTCCAAAGGCTCTATATCTACAATGTAATGAAATAAGGTTATGATAGGGCAGTGATATCTTGATGACTTAATGTGTAATGGATAATGGGAGTAAGCCCTCCTGAACTGGAGGGTCATTGGTTCAAATATGCTTTCCATACATTATCATGAGGAACTTTTGAAACATATGCTGCAGTGGAGTTCTAGAATGTTTTCCTTTTTGAATGCTCTGTTAGAGATGAATTACTGTATGTTGCATTTACAGACTTTTAACTTGATATTGGTGGAGGAGGTCACTCAAGGATTCTGCTAGGCATGTTGCCTTCCATGGAGGAGGTGGGAAAACGTTGAAACAGGCAAGCAAATGTTTTTTTAATTTTTTTTGTTCAATTTGGAAATGGAGGAGCTATGTATTTTATTAAAGGGCTCTGAGAGAACTGGGACTACATCTCCTACACTTCTCCATCACCCATACCCACAGTTCCTGTCAAATTATCAGTCTTTCCCCAATCTTCTTGAAAAGTGATGTTTATAATATGCGTGTGGATGCCTGAATGTGCGACTCCACTCTGTGACCCTGTCCTCAACTGGGTTGTTATACAGTATGTTAATACCTGTAATGGCTACAAAACTAGAGGCCTTTTCCACACACTGACAGATGGGGTAGGTTCACCTCAGTAATAAGGCACAGAGCTATGTAAACTCATGCATAATAGATGAATAAAGAAGCACAAAACACCTACTTTGCATTTGACTTGTCTGAGCAACACTGTGTTTATGGTTGGACAGGTTTGAGTTTTGGTGTGTCTGTCTTCAGAATGTAGTAGTGGTCTGAATCTATTTAAATAATTGTAAACAACGAGCACCTTATGTAGAGTAGATACTCATCCATGCCACTTGTTTATCAACCAATCGTTAACCATAATGTATGAAAGCAAGATCACAAGCATCAGTTAATTTTTGACAGCATCTGAAACACACTTTTTTAGGACATTTCATAACTGGCCAAATCTTCAATTAGCAAAATAAATTGACCCCTCATTACCCCCTATAACCAATAATATCAATGTACAGCATAACACATCATGTGGTATTTATGGAGAAGTTTACACCAAGATGTGAGGTTTCATGCCAGGATTTTATTTTATTTTTTAAATTATTTTTTAAAGCCCAACTGGGAAACTCCAACTCCCATTGTCATAGTGACACAGCACTCCACAGCACACAAGTGTTCACTGCACACAACAAAATTGCATTTATGCCTCACCCGTGCAAGGGGGCCTCAAGGGATCAGTGCGGATTTCGCACTCTAATTGAATTGGGAATGGTTTTATCGCATGATCACATCTCTTTTCCTGCCACACAGTATTTCTGTGCATGCGCAACATTGTGCATAAATGTGCAAACACAGATTATTCTATACTACGCTGGCTCCAGCCCTTGAATTAATTTGCTGGTTCCTTCTCAAAGGGTAAAAGGTAAAAGATTGCAAGCACATGGAACACCAGCTAATCATTGCTTTCTTTTATATGCCAAGTTGAAATGGTCATTCAAATTCCCAGCTCCACTGGGGGTGGAGCACAAGGAATGTTCTTCCTGCTCTTTCACTAATTGCCTCCCTTCAGTGACCTAAGTGACCTCTAACATCTGGCCAACCTGTTCTGAGGGAGAAAAGGGGACATGGGGAGCCCTGCCCTGTCACAGCATTACAGTTGCTGTAGCCTTTCCCGCTATACTGGTGTGCAGCAATAAGAGAGTGGGGCTGTGTGCCGTCACAGAGGTATTAATCACCATCAGCAGTCTCAACAGGTTTAACTACCGCTGCCCTACAGCTCCGGCTGGAAGTTTAACAGCCTCCAGAAGCTGCAAACATCCTCATCAGGACCAAATGGCAGCACCTGCAGCCATATTTTATCCCCCACCACCTATACTATGCCCCATCTTACTTCAGGCCAGTCCATCATGCCTCTCACTGCACCTGGAGTGCACTACCCCACAGCTCTGCCATATTTTCTTCCCCACCAACCAGTCACCATCTCACCCTAACCTACCCTACCAAGCCTTTCAACGCACCTGGATTCTAGCTACTAGTCAGCCTGCCAAGCCCCAAAAATATATGTTTGATGGCATTTTCTGTTAAAAGTTGGCAACCATGCCAGAAGTTATCAGCATGGGCTAAGGTTTCAGAATCACCTGGTTGCCAACACGGAACTTGACCTTAAAGGTCAAATATGAAGGTCAAGAGGTCAACCACGGTCAAATAACAGTGTTATTTAGTTAAAACATTTTTTTTAAAGATGTCAAAAGTGGGCAACCATGCCAGAAGTCATCAGCATGGACTAAGGATTCAGGATCAACTTGTTGCCAACACGGAACTTGACCTTTAGGGTCAAATTTAAAGGTCAAAATGTCAAAAACAATGTATTTTCTATCTATCTGTCTATTTTGGGAACTGTATATTCATGGAATTCTTTTTCAAATGTAAGCAACCATGCTAGATGGTATCAGCATGGACTAAGGTTTCAGAATCACCTGGTTGCCAACATGGAACTTGACCTTTAAGGTCAAATTTGAATGTCAAAAACAATGCATTTTCTGGTTTGCCTTTTTTGGGGGGGGCTTCATATTCATGGAATTCTTTTTCAAAAGTTGACAATCATGCTAGAAGTTATCAGCATGGACTAAGGTTTCATGGTCCATGGTTGCCAGCATGGAACCTGACCTTTAAGGTCAAATTTGAAGGTCAAAAGGTCAACCGGGGTGAAAAATATATATATTTAGTTGTTTTTTTGTGATGTGCTTTCATAAAACACAAGTTGTTTGCATGATGTATTGAATAATTAGTACTTGGAGGAGATATTTTGTATTATTTAAATCATTTTAGGTGAGTGAAAGTATTGGAACAAATAATCGTAAAGAAAAAAAAACACTGTTTTGATGAGGTTTCTCCCGAAGCGGACAGCGCTGTCAAAAGTTGCATTTGGGGTTTTCTGTCAGTGGACGGTGGAAGTGGTCGCGAGAGTCACACTTAATCTATTGTAAGTATCAGATGACTCTGGACAGTGATTAATTAACATTTTAATTCTACTAAGAGCCCCTTTAAACCCAAGTCTTCAGTGAACAAGGACATTTGCCTTTCTGTTCCAATACTTTAGGGGACTGTATAGTTAGAAGTTATATAGTCTTTATTATTAGGGTATGAGTGAAAGTGATTATTGCAAATTGTCAATAACAAGAATGTAATTCATCATATTGTTTCTTTACTTCAATAATAATTAAAATTCAAATGTGATGTCAGTACATACTGGATATTTATGTATTTAAAGGAGCTATTGTTGCTGTTATTACAAAAAGGTCATCCAGATCATGTTCTATCCCTACGGCGTTTAAACATTCTACATGCAGGTATACAGGGCTGTCCATTCCTCAGGCAACTGCAGGAATGTATTGCCCACTTGGTTCTACAACCACATCTTATCAGTCCTAAGCTACTATGTGGAACTAGAGGTTTCCTTTGCCACACAACCATCAAGTGTTGGTCTACAACTTTCCAACCACCTGTCTCCTTAGTGTCTTTGTTAATATGTACTTTGTTAGACTGCAGCCATACATTTGCCTGCTGATTTGTTGGTGGTAACATATCAATTGCCTTTTTGTCTTCTGAAAAAAAGTCGATCAATACCCAAAGATAAGCATGGTGCTTTATACAGGTGACACACAAACTCATGCCTGGGAAATTGCAACAGAAAATTCTACAGTAGTCATGAGAACATCAAGAGAAGTGTGCAATACTTGCTCTACTCTTACCGTAGGTTTTATTTCCTAACCATGATATGACATAACAAATCAGCAAGTATCCTTCATTGCTATAACCATTTGAAACACATCAGAAATAACTGAAGTCATTATTTTTTCTATGGAGAGCCTGTGAATTGATGGGCAGAGCAAATTCACTGGTGAGCCAAGGCATATCCCATTTCATACCAGCAGCTTGATGTGCTTCACAAAGAAGAATAAAGTAATTGAGATGACCAGAATGAAAATCAAAAAAATAGTTTTAAGTTTAAGTTAATTTTATGCTAATGAGCTATGATGAATGTCTAAGGATGACAGGCCAGAGCCCCACCATGATAAGCCAAATCAAACATTAAATTATAGGCCTACTAATTATTCAATATACAGTACCATGCAAACAATCCGTTTTTTGGTGATGTGCTTTATGAAAGCACATCAGCAAAAAACGGATTTTTTATTGATCTCGGTTGACCTTTTGACCTTCAAATTTGATCTTAGAGGTCAAGTTCCATATGGTAACCAGGTGATTCTGAAACCTTAGTCCATGCTGATAAGTTCTAGCATGGTTGCCAACTTTTGAAAACAATAATTCCATGGATATAAAGATCACCAAAAAAGACTAACCAGAAAATACATTGTTTTTGACCTTCATATTTGACCTTAAAGGTCAAGTTCCCTCTTGGCAACCAGGTGATTCTGAAACCTTAGCCCATGCTGATAACTTCTGGCATGGTTGCCAACTTTTGAAAAAGAATTCCATGAATATACAGTTCCCAACAAAGACTAGCAAGAAAAGACCCTGTTTTGACCTTTTGGCCTTCAAATTTGACCGTAAAGGTCAAGCTCAGTGTTGACAACAAGTTGATTCTGAATCCTTAGTCCATGCTGATGGCTTCTGGCATGGTTGCCCACTTTTAACAACTTTGTGACCATTTTCAACTAAATAACTCTGTTATTTGACCGTGTTTGACCTTTTGACCTTCAGATTTGACCTTAAAGGTCAAGTTCCGTGTTGGCAACCAGGTGATTCTGAAACCTTAGCCCATGCTGATAACTTCTGGCATGGTTGCCAACTTTTAACAAAAAATGCCATCAAAAGTTTATTTAAGCACCTTAGCTGCTGGTGGCAGGCTGACTATACTCATGAACGGTCATCCGGGTACTTTGCTCTTAAATTTGCGTTACGCCCCTTTATGGGTGAAAACAAACCGAATGTCTCATTGACTTACATGCTACATTGGCTAGCCTAAATAAATACATTCCATGCTTCAGCCACGGCTGTTTGGCTATATTATTTGAACAACCGGCAACGCAACACGTTTTCGGCATGTTGCGCGTGAACAACGCTAGTCTACAGGTCCGTATCTTTCGTTTATTAATCCCTAACATCACCAATTGACTTGCATGTGTTGTTTTCCCCCACAAATGGGCGTAACGCACATGGAAAACGTCACACCGTTCATGAGTATACCTACCTTCTCATAATGATGTAGTGTAAACACATGACAATTTCCGCCAATGCAGCTGCAGAGAAAAGTATCTTGTTACTTATTCCTCTTTTGACTCTGAAACCTTTCCACTCAGCCTGCCATGGCTGAACATGCGCTGTATAATACTAAGTCGGACAGGGCCAGTGTGAGTGGTGCAAAATTGCTCCAAAAGACTTTACCAGCTGCAGAAGACAAGCCAGGTGCCTTAGTTAAAATTCACTTCATAGCCCTGCTGTGGCTCAAGTGGTAGGGCACTGCACTACAACGCCAGGGACCTGGGTCAAATTCGCATATGGAAGGTTCCACTTAACGACAAACATGTAAATTACATCAATGGCCTCGTTTTTTTTCTCTTACATGTTGGTGATTTAATGACTTTTCTCCATCAGGGCCATTCATTCGGGCCTTTCTTACTGCAAGAGCATGGCTTTAAATAATTTGAATGCAGTGATTCATATTCATGTTCCATTAATATTTACAAATATACAAAAGAAATGGCATGCAGACACCTTTACACCTCCATTTCAGGCATAATTATGTTGCTCTGTTTATACAGTTCAAAACTGCTCATGAATTGTTATTTTCTCTTTTCTATTATAGGTAGAGAACACCTTGTGTTCAAAAAGAAACACAAACACACGCACACACGCACGCACACACACACACACACACACACACACACACACTCACTCACACACACACACACACACACACACACACACACACACACACACACACACACACACACACACACACACACACACACACACACACACACACACACACACACACACACACACACACACACACATTAGTGACACTGAATACACTTTTTGCTCTAATAGATGGCTTATTTTTAAAGTAGGGGACTATGTGGAAATGTCAGGTTGCTGCTGATTGCATAATTCAGAAATAACAGCAATTACAGTGTATGATTGGTATTCATACCAAGGAGTTACACCCTTGATCCCGTCAACCCTTGACCCTTGAGTAAAACCGAAAATGTGAAAAATTATAGTAATGGCCAATTTGACATTTGGGTGGGCTTGTTTGGCATTTAGGTGTTCTGCTTAAACAAGTTTCCTAGGTGGAAGTGCACCTGGCCTGAAAGTGCAACCTGCCAGAATGTTCTACAGCGGTGACAGAGTAAGTAAGATTAGCAACAAAGTAAGCAGCAGCAGCAGCACAAGCAGGGACGGAATTACAGTCAGGGCCACTGCTAAGGTTTTGGAGGCCCTGAGCATAACTGATCAGGAGGCCCCCCTCATAATTAAATAACAATAATGTGTTTTTTAGTCAATCTCAATTTAGGAGGCCCCAATTTTGGAGGGGGAGTGGTTGAGGCCCGAAGCGCTCTGCTTACTCTGCTTTTGCCTTGCGGCAGCCCTGCAGTCCTATCCTGCACAAGGCATTCAGTTGGGAAATGGAATAAAAACAATGGAAGCTTTGACATATTGTTTCATATGCATCTTCCTCCTTCTCCTTTTGAGCTCCTTTGGTGCTGAAAATGTGTTTCTTTCTTTGTTCTCCCACAACACAGAAAAGCGACAAGTGTACCCTTGAAACAGCCTTGGCTTGTTCAGTCACCGATGATTTGGATGCTGCATGGGAGGATACTGTAAACACTCTAGTTGGAGTTTGCACCGACCCCTAATAAAATCACTGCCAGTCCAGTAGGCGGAACAGCAAGTATGTGATGTGAAACACAACCAATTTAGGGAGGCATCCTTCAGGACTATCTCTCTGGCCACGGGCCCCTAGGCTACAGGTTGCTGAGGGCCCCCACAGAGGGCAAATTCCGCATCAAATTTACATAGACAGTGTCATAATTACGAGCTAGGAATTAAGGATTAAGGATAACATGTTTACCACCTGCACTCAACATGGAGATGCATTTTTCAATACTGTATTTTTTCACTTTTGGCCAATCAGGGCCCCCTGGCAGGTGGGGCCCCTAGGCTGCAGACATATCTAGACTGTGCATTAATCCAGCCCTTCTCACACACACACAGGCCTTCTCCACTGGGGCTGTGTAGCCTGTCATCCTACATGTGTTCACCTGGTAGTTCCCTGGCCGCCTGTCACAGCTGCTTTGGCTTAATTAATAGCTAAATGATCAGGTGAGAGTATTATCAGATGTGACAGGACTGCTTCCCGACTCTAAGCAAAGCACCATGCCACACTCACCACAACACTGAAGCTTTCGCTTTCTTTCACTTTCATTTATTTAGTTTGCTGTGCTGCAAATCTGACCAGACTTGCAGGGTACAAACTGTGCCATGGGCCCAGCTTAAGGCTGCCTGTCCATATCACATGAAATACCGGTACTTGATTAGGTTATCTTATGTTATAGATTCAGCAATGTAGGCTATACAAAAAAGGATAGCCTACTTTCCTAAACTATCCTAGTTTTACCATGAGTGGGTTCACAATTATGAATAATAATACTAAAAAGTATGTCTACTCAATGCACATGCATTCCTGGTTTTGCTGTTACACACTTAAAGGAATCTGATGGCCATGCAACATCTCACAAAGAACAATCTGAAAAGTGCTGTCCTTTGCTTCATACTGTAGCCTATATGTTTTATGTGGGATTCAGCACCCAGTTAGAAAGTGTAATTATTAGGCCATAGTGTGAGAGGGTCTACTTTTACATACATTTTCCCAACGTTACACTAGTAAATGCCGTCCCATTTTGAGGTTTATTTCAGTGTTGAGAACTTGCTTTTTATCATTAAAAAAAACACAAGAGAATCATCTACATATTTAAAAGGCACCATGTTATTCCAGAACACAATTAACAACATACCGGTATTTATTACACATACAAAATATTAGTTTACATTACAACAAATATTAGGACAGATATTATTATACAGTATATCCCTCAGAGATAAGTGTTTAATTAAAAATAATATTTAGTGTGAGCTTAGAGTAAGACAACACACAATCTGGTAAATACTGGACATTTTTCACAATATATACTCTTCCTAGCCTAACTGTTCTTCAAAGACCCTATTTCCCCAATCATACATACAATTCGGCTCTTTCAGCTGTCCGCTCCTTCAGTACCAACTGCTTCATGAAAGTTCATCTTCTCCTCTCATCCTCCATGCCCCATCCTCCATATCTTTCCAGGCTGTGTTTCATCCTTGATCTCTTTTCCCAGTGGTGTGTTCTTGTCGCTTCAAAAGAGAGCCGTGTGATGTCCAGGGGCCGTGCCAAGAGAGACACCTCTTCAAACAGTAGATCTGATAGCGGCAGCTAGCACAGTGGTCGCAGACAGTTGGTGTAATGAGTTTTGCCATGAGTAGTAGTGCGCGGCTTCAATTTTCTTTGCCCACTAACTTGCTAAACTAGTGTGAAGGAAATGTGTCGGCGCCACATTCAGAAAAAAATGCAGGATATAGGGCCCAAACAAATGTGATAATATACAAAAAACTCTCGGGCAAATAATTGATTCTCTCTGTCGTTCTTTAGAATTTATGAAGTGCCTAATCATAGGTTTTCGCCTATTTCCTTAGTAAGAGGGTGCCATTCTATAAAGGCCCAATACAGCAAGAAAAGGCGAGCGGGAGGAGAAGAGAGGGCAGAGCAGCCAGATCTGGACTAAATATAAGAAAGAAAAGGCAACATGGCTTCTATTCCATACTGAGCTGGTTTAGAGGAGACTGTGGCCCCGGCCTGTCTGCCTGCCTCCCTATCGCACCATATATCTGCTCAATATAGAGTACTCTCCGCTCTCCAGCCCCATTTACCTTTCTAATGCCTCTCCAGTCAATCCGACAGGTGGACAAAGATGTGTCCGATGGCAGCGAAGATCATGTTTTGGCCGATTTAAAGAATGCATTTCAGACAGACGGACACACGGACGGACGGACCGACGAACGGACATACCCTCTAGCTACGACGCATCTAAAAATCTTGAACTTTGTTGTTGTGGTTCTTCTTCCTTTGCTGTCATTGTGTTCATGTTCACTATTTATACACATTTCAACAGGGTGTATTTCCACTGTGATGTTAAAGCCCAGTGTCAATGTCAGTGTCAGAGGGAAAGTGCAGTATTTGGGCCAAAACATACCAAAGCGGAACGGAACGGTCGCAGGACGAACGCGGTCTTTCTGCTTAGTTTCGGCCGGCGTGTTTTTCTCTGCCTTTCACACTGACACAGCGTCGGCGTGCGCGGCCAGTCCTGTTCAAAACCCTCCCCACAGCCAAAGCTAGCATGCTACTTTGCCATTCATTTGAATGAGACGCTCGAGTTCTATTTTCCAAATGCAGCGCGGCGCGGAGCCGGCTCCCGCGCCGCTGACGCTCGACTACCGCCGGTTGGTGTGTAAGGACAGATATGTTTCAATGTATTTTCACCGACGCCGGTAAAAAACGCGGCCGTTCCGCGACGCTTTACCGCCCTGGTGTGTATAGGCGAGTACATCTATGCAAAAAAAAGACCTAACCCCAAAAAAATTGATACAAAAGGTTTTTCAACTGATTTTGTTACCTCTAAGTGTCCTTAATAACATACTAAAAATCTAGGAAAATCTGACTTCAGGAAAGGTGTCATTTTCAAGATCAAAGTTTTTTAAAATAAAGGTTACTACATGATAATTACATTGGCATGAACTAACATGTTTTCAGGATCTGTTTGTTTGGAGTGCTGTTTGGGTGGATAAAGACACTACTGCTATGATAATATCCATGTGCTGTTTGTCAGGGCACATCAGTGATGAATCATGGTGTCACTAGGTATTTTGGGTCTTTCAGCAGCTGAACTGAATAGACAGGAGCCACTACATGTGTAAGTAGAGGGCAAGGTGAAACGGTTGGTACTGGAGACAGACAATGTCCTGAAAGGAAATAGGGCTTTAGCATAGCTTTCGGGTAAGCCAGAGTAGGGCCTGTTGTAGCTTCATAGGCAAGGGTCAGGGCCTTGTATTCAATTAGGGCATGAAAAAGAGGACATGACTGGGAAACTGAGGCTATGTGGTCAGAGAATGATAGATGGTCATCAACAATGACACCTAGATTTCTTGTGGCCTTATTTGAGGCAACAGTAGCAGAATCCATATTGAGCTCGATATCATGGCAACCTAAATCTTTGGCTGGGATCACCAGCAGTGCATTTGGGAGAGGCTCAACTGAAGGTTGCATTCCTTCATACTTGTGGACAGTTCAGAGAGGCAAGCGGAAATGTGTGTGACCGTGGAGTCATCTGGCACAAAGTAACTGTGCTTCATCGGTGTAACAGTAGTATGAGAAGCTGTGAGAACAGATAACATGGCCCAGTGATGTGGTGTAAATGGCAAATAGGAGTCCCAGCACCAGCCCTTAGGACACCTCTGTGGAGAGGCTATGATTTGAGGACAGCTGACCTTGCCCTTGATACATGCTAAGAATGATACCACCAGACTCAAAGAATGTCTGGAAGAACTTGAGACACATAAAACTCAATAATTTATCTAAGAGAGATGTTAAATAATCATCTTTTGAAAAAAAAAAATGCTAGCTGGTGTGTCTGCACAAAGATTTTTAGATTTACTACAAAACAAAAAGAGATGTCCATAATCTCTTCTGAAGATATCTTCTGGCTTACTAGAAACAAAATAAAAGAGTAATTTTGAGCTTGGCTTTTTCAGATTTTGAGGTTTTGCATTTTGAAATTTAATGCATATTTAATTAGATATAGTCCAATTACCATATTAAAACATAACATTTCAGAAAACTTGCAATACATTTTTTTCTCACAAATATGTGAGTAATCACCGGATTAAGTTTCATGGTGATATCGGCAAGCTAAATTTTTTGGCCTATTCACCTGGAGTGTCTCTTGACCCTTATAATAAGCCTATGGCAGCCATGTTGAAAAAACTCATTTCCCAAAGTCAGATTTTACTAGATTTTTAGTATGTCATTTAGCAGGTCCAATAGTAATAGAATCCATAAAAAAACCTTTTGTATCAATTTTTTGGGGGTTAAACCCTAAATGTACTCGCCTAGTAAGACCCTTTTCTCCTGCCAGCTCTGACACTGGATATAGTAGTGCATGGCCTAGACATGGCCCTGCCACACTCGAAAACCTGTTGTGAATGCACCAAGCAAATGGGTATCATTTCAAAAATGGTTACTTTACAGAAAAAAGAGAGAGTGAAATAAGAGCATAAAGAAAATGCAAGAGACAGGCATTACATGTTGATTAAAACTAATTTTGTTGTTCGATTACGGCACAAATACTGATGTGGGGCTGAAGACACAACACAACAGCAGGCAAATCAGTATTATCTACACAATTCAAGCTTTTGTATTCAATGAATTTTGTTATAGCAGAGAGCAACTTGTGCACTGATCCAATACAGAATATTAAAGAGCACTGAAACAGTAGCCAGGAGCCTCCTCACATTCTTTTGTTTGTTCATCAATAATTCAACAACTCTCCTTGTAAACCTTGACACAACCTCCAAACACCTTCTCACCGCCTTCAATTAAGAATCCTCCAGTGCATCTCAAACTTTTTTGAACAAACACCCCCTTGACCTCATCAAAAGCCTGCCAACGGCCCCTTACTATTAAAAAATAAATAAGTGGACTAATGCCCCCAATGAAAACTAAGCACCGCCCCCTTTCAACTGTATCCTTCTCAACGCCCCCCTTGGGCTCCCCGCCAGCCCCGTTGAGAGACACTACTCCAGACTCACATGTACAAACATATACTGTAGACTATATTAGATATGGTCCTAGGAGTTGGTGGAAATCTCTCCCTAACTTGTCCCCACACCTTTATCCACGGCTGAGGTACATTTATAAAATCAATTTTGCAAACTTTAAGTCAAACTTAATTTAAAAAATAATACTGTATTCTGTGTGTGTGTGTGTGTGTGTGTGTGTGTGTGTGTGTGTGTGTGTGTGTGTGTGTGTGTGTGTGTGTGTGTGTGTGTGTGTGTGTGTGTGTGTGTGTGTGTGAGTGTGATTGTTTGTAATGGGATTGCCTTGCAATACTGTACTAAACTGTATTTATTGTCCATAGTTATTGCCTAACAAGCCAGTGAAGTCCACCATCATGTTTTGTGCGGTAATGACTTCAGGAAGGGGGAGAGAAAGAGGGTGCGTGTGTGTGCATCTGTTTATTGCTTATTGCAACAGCAGCTCATTAAAGCCAGTGATCATCTCTATACCCACTCATATGCACAGCACAGCCACACTGGTCACGCACGCACACACACACACACACACACACGCACACGTACACGCACACGCACACACACACACACACACACACACACACACACACACACACACGCATGCAGAGCCAATCTGAGACGCATTTCCACGAGAGCAGGAGGAGTGAGCCAATCAGAGATGCATTTCCATGAGAAACCCGGAACACCCTCTCGTTTCTCCACAAGCCACCTTGCTAGCTTGCAAAAACGGCTTTAACCCTATCGCGCCGGATGCATCATATATGTCTCATCAAATTCAAAGCCCTCTCCACGCTGACACAAAAAAAAATCGATCTGAAAAACATCCTGCGTGTCATTTCCAAACGTCCTGCAGTACACGGAAACCGCCACAAGAGAGCAGCGGTCGACAACAAGTTGACCACAGCTCGGCGAAAAACAGGAAAATGGGGTAGAGGCGGTTTCCCTGACCGACGCTGAGATTTCGTCAAATTGCATTAGGTTTGTGTACAAATTTCCGAAATATAACTCTACATCCTTTAATTTGAACACTTGCTTTGTGCAATTAACTCATTGGCTGCCAGCCATTTTCATAAAAGGGTAACCCAGAGTGCCAGAGATTTTTCAGCATTTTGGGTGTTTTTTGGAGGCTCACAGAAAATTGAGTTCTGTGTCTATGTCAACACCATACCTATCAAAACACAGATTAGACGCTCATCTGTCATCAGAAAAAAACGGTGTCTCTCTACCCCTTTCCGTTCTTTCATAATCATCTGTTGAAAATAAGTGGAATTCGCCAAAATGCTGCTTTCTAGCCAAAAAGCTGAGAAAACGCCATTTGAAGTTGACCTATAATTGCAAGTGTTTTTGCTCATAATGACACCGTCCTAACAACTCCAAACCTATCAGATGCTATTACAGAGTCTCCTGTCATCTGTAGCCAGAACAAAAGATCGTTTGTATGGTCTTTTCAACCTAATACTGTACTGAAATATAACGGGATGGGCTTGAAAACAATAGTGTTTTGGTTTGTTGCTGGCGCGCACAATGGATCATGACAGCAGGTGCATGTAACTCATGTGAAATACTAAACTCAGAAATACTGTCTCATAGTCCCTCTGTTTAGCATGTAGTCCTCTCGTTGGGGATCAAATCACAGCTGATTTGTTTCCTCCTGTACCGTGTGAACTGGGAGACAGGCAGGCAGGCAGCACAACTTAGCTTACTGCTGCTTCTTTGGCAGAGCGGACAATTTGAAGATTGATGATTACTGTCATCATGTTTCTGCTATCTTGTCATATATTGTTCAATGAATTTTCTTTTGATAAAGTACTGATCACATATCCAACATTTCACAAGCCGATTGGAGTGGGGAAGGCTAGCTGGTCTGAGGCTAAGTGCAATGCTTTCTCATGTGAGCTGAATGTGTCTGACCAGACACAAAGGCTAGCCTACTCTGTTCCAAGAATCTGCAACCCCCCTGTCTTTTTGATGATACAGTAAGCTGATCATACTATACAGATCCATAACTGCAACTGTAGAATGAGTAAAAATAGTTGACTTACCAAGGCTCCTTTATTTAGGCTTAGTTGTAAATTGTTAGCGATTTCGTGCTAGCTAGCTAGCGTAGTAAACAATAGCCAAGTATTCCCAACTGAGGTGACCACTAGTCCCGTGCATTTTCCTGTTAGATGATCTTTTGTACGCATCATCCTGATGTTGTGTAGGCTGATCACATTATCCAAAATGAAACAGTTGCCACACAGATCATCTCTGGTTGAACATGGTGTATTTTGGGCAAGCTAGTTACAATGCCTACTAGCTAGATGGCAACAGGGGGGTGTATTTTGGTCATGAGAGGAAGTTTTTTTTTTTGTCAGGCTCTACTAAAATCAGTAGAATACCTGTGTTAAAATCAGAGGGCAAGAAAGTAGACTACTGTCACAGGTGCATACTTTCAAAAATGATTTTGCTACTTTTGCAACTTTTGAGATTATAATAGTAAAAAGGGATGTTTTTGTCTTGACATTTCCTCTTGATGTGAGCTAATGCCCTGCCCTGACTGTTCCTAAGGACACTTCTGCCACCTACAGGAACAGTTAGAACATGACTAGAGGCGTGAAATTAATACACAACATAGGTTAGACCGTCCTCAAGGCGTGGCTGTAAAAAAACGCAATTATCGGCAAGCGACGTCGAAGGCAGGGGGCGTCACTATTCGAAATGACGTCATTCGACGGCTAAGGCAGCCAATGAGTTAAGCAAGGAAGAGTTTATATTTTTACACCGTGTTGCAGAGAGATCGTGCTAAAACTGATGAGACATATAAGCACCATCCGGCGGTGGCAGGAAGTCAGCCATCAATACATTTGCTCCATAGGGAAACTTACAAAGCACACCACGACGATCGTTTAACAAAACACACAAGTTGTTTTACTTCAAGACAAAGATATTGCCTTAAGAGACAGGTTTTACTTGCAATTTTGAAAATGTAATGCAAAATGTTGAAATTATGATCTCGTAAAAAATGCATTGAAGTGAATGGAGAAATGGTCCATTTGTAGTAATGGACCCATAGCCTATATTCAAATTACACATCAAAAATGAATAATGATCTATATTACACTCATAAATAGGTTGTTGAGCATTCGATCAGCTATGTTTTTACATAGATTTTAAAAAATTACCCAACCAGGCTGTGGGAAATGTAAAATATGGTCCTGCTAAAACAAGGATAGGCTTAAAAAAATGGCAGGATCTCACTAAATATTTAAAGATAATCCTCAAATTAAATTGTCTGACAACTTTTTTAAATTAAAAAAAAGTTGTAAATGCATTAAAAGTCATTTTTCAATGGTCATGAAATTGGAATTTTCATTCATTAAAAGCCTGATGCATCATATATGATGCATTAAATATCTCAGCGACCTTAACAAAATTTTGAATTTTTTTTTTACATTTCTTATAAGGGACCAATATTGAAGCAAATTCCAAAAAAATAGAATTTTCTCTCATTGCTTTCATGGTTCAGGTTTCACAGGGTTAAACAAAGCAACCAGAATGTTTTTAAAAACAGGACCAACGCGTAACGCATTCAATAGCAATGGGGAACACAGCAATATTCGGTGCTGTTTCCACGTAGCTGGATATTTTTACATGTGGACATTTTTTTCTCCTGGTTGCATTGGTTTTGCATTGGTTTTGGCCTTCTGTTTCCATGTAGCAGATATTTAAAATCCAGGTGAAAAAAGCAGGAGAAAAAAACATCCTATTTAGGGGCTGAAACGCATTTGTTACAATGGAGGATTTCTTTTTATCCACATGTTGCGTTCACAGCTAAACAGGAGAAAAAAATACCCTGCTAAAAAAATATCCTGCTACGTGGAAACAGCACCTTAATGAAATGACGTTGAGAGGCCATCTTTAACTGGCTTACCAACACAAGCTGTATCTGTTTGATTTCATAAGCCTTGAATGTTTTCTTTTTCAACCTTCCTTACATGGACTTTCGCATACTCAGATACACATCCCTAACATCAGACCAGGGGTCCATTTCTCGATTCTTGTCGTTGCTAACCGTCTTAAGACCGTCTTAAGACTGTCTTACCGTTCCCTTGTATTTAGTGGTGAGCGTCGCTGTCGATAGCAAAGACGCTTTCGAGAAACGGACCCCAGAATTGACAGTCTTTGAACTGGGAAAACTCCAAATATGAGTCCAGTTAAATTGCTTTGGATACCACCACTCGGATGAATGAGCATCTGCATATTTGTTTGCCTGGAGGGCTTCTATAATGTATTCACACACACACACACACGCGCACATACACACACACACACATACAGTGGCACACACACTCCTGCACACACACACACACACATCCAGTCCAAGACATACGGACGATACACCCATAGAGAACTAGCCGTGGTAGTGTTATATGGGCACAGTGATCACAGGTGGGTAGAGGACCCCTGACCGAGGGACCCTGCGCATGATACCGTCCTGCTGCAGTGCTCCCTTGCGGTGCCATTGGGGGCTGCCCCTTGCAAAGGTGAGGCATGAATGCAATTTCGCAGGGTGCAGCGAACATTTGTGTGCCGTGGAGTGCTGTATGACAATGGGAGTTGGAGTTTGAGTCTGGTTTTAAAACTATCAACAGTAGGGGCATTTTTAACATCGTCTGGAGGCTGTCTCCAAAACTTTGCTACATTGCAAGCGGTGGTGGCTCAGTTGATAGAGGCGCCTGTTAGGCAACCAGAAAGTTGGAATGTGCATGTGTAGCTTCTGATATCTTGAACTCAGAGCTGGCGACTCTGCCATTAGAGGTCACCCAGAACAATTTGTTCTTGATACCAGAAGCAACCCTAGGCTCTATGCCCCCCATACTCAAATAGCGGCCCGCGGGTCACTTGTGGCCCGCGGGGCATCTATTTGTGGCCCTCGAATAATTTTGAAAAAATTTTAAAAAAAATAAAAAAAAATGTTTTTTGGTCCGATCGCGCTGCCGGCTCTTATTTTGAAATCGCGCCACAGACGCTAGGAAGATGCGTGCCGTGTCTCCGCCCCCTCAATCAGTTTCTCCCTGTAGGCTCCAAACAGAAGTGACTATGAGGGTGGCAGAGGCTGTTGTGAGGTAGACTACAGAAGGGAAGGACGGTAGAACTTGTAAATAAATTATTTACAAAGTTCTCTTTGCCTGGTTTTTGAAAGTAATGGTCCACATTTCATTGCATACAGTGTGTTAGGACTTCGAATTGGTTTAGCACTAGCTGTAGCTAGTTGCTAACACAAATTAAGGCAAATTGTGTTTGAGCTCTGCTGGCAGCTAACTAGGGGTAGCCTACTTAAAAACGAATTGCTTGATAAACTTTTCACACTTTTAAACAGTCCCCAAATAGTTTGTTTGGAAAGCTAAGCCCCTCATAAGATTTCAAACAAAGTTATGAGCAACTTGATTATTTATTATTGGCTGTTGCATTTAATCAACATTGCATCAATTTGCCATTTGTTGGCAAAACCTGGTGTCCTCCTATCTATGTGTCCTCTTTGTTGAGTCCATTATTGCATCTGATTCTCATTATGCATGTGAGAGCTGCATAAACAAAGTCATAATAAGCAACATTTGTTTGAAAAGTGTTATCTTCAGGCTTATTGGTTTTCTCACTAAGAAATAAATGTTTATGAATGTAGTCTGCAAATATAGGCTAATCTTATGTCATTTAAAAAAAATACTGAAGGGTGGGTGGCAATGACAGCAAGGCAGGCACCTCACCCCACAGTGCTCCAGAAAAATGCAGGCCCTTTATGAGAGAAATGTTCTCCCATCCTGTCACTGGAAACTAAATATCTGCTGTGGGTGTGAGTGCGTGTGTTTTGAGATTACAAAGGCCTTATCATTTTTTTTTTTTTTAATAATTTTTTTGGTGGGGGTCGTGTCGTGTCAGCCCGGCCCGGCCCTTTATAGGGAGGAATTTTGAAAAACTGGCCCTCGGGGACTTTTAATTGAGTACCCCTGCTCTATGCTATCTATAAGCGATAGGTATTTTTATGATTTGTCATCCCTGGAGACATGGAGACGACATCTTCCTTAACTAACATCATACTTGCATACGTGTAACCTGCTGACATGAGGAAGATGGTATAAAAACCGTTGCCACCATTTTGTCAGCTGTCGGTCGATTTGCCTGTCATTCGCCAGAGATAGGATGCTGCGTAGTTAGTGAGACGCTGTGAGACTTAGTCTCATTTTCTTTACTTTTTCTTTTTTTCTTTTTCTTCACTTTAACTTCTTTTCTTTTCTTCTTATTCTTTTTGTAATCTCACTTTTTCTATAATAAATTGTATCCTGATCGATCCTTTTAATTACGAAATCAAGACTTATTTTATTTTTGCAAGTGAGTCAACTAAAACACAACGCAGAGCATTCATCCTTCCAATTTTTATTGGAGAAGAGAATTTTGTAAACGTCCAAAATCTAACACAGGTTTAAGCCTAGCTATATCTGACCCCCATCAATGTGACCCAGAGTGGTACCCACAGCCACCCGTGTGTGAATGGGTACATGTTAAGTGCTTTGAGTGATCGAAGGAATGGAAAAGTGCTCTATAAATGCAGTCCATTTACCAGGGCACCTTCCAGATGATGAAAAAATGTCCTTGAACTTTCTTTCATTCATTTTTTTTCTTTCTTTTATGTTTTCTTTATTCATTTTATTTTTTATATTTCATTTCATGATGCTGCAGTAGATTCTCTTAGCAAACTTGAAGACCATGTCTTTAGTGCATTATGAGCGCATTTAAAACAAATTATAATGTGCACTATAATGACTTTCAACGTATAATGACAATACTCATAATGCTTATTATACTGTATATTAACAGTGGAATGAATAACCATGAATCTATCTTATAATCTAGCTAGTACATTATAATTAGGCTACTTATACCCCACAGACCTGGATGATAAACTGTCATATGGACTCATAAGATGCTATAATGTTCCACGTGAGATCACAAGTCATCAATGTGTGCTTAATGGGAAGTTCATATGGATGCAACTAATAATGCAGCACATAAAGCAAAGATGTCAAACTGAAATTCACAGTGACCCAAAATCAAAATCTGTCAAATATTTACTGAAGTAAAAATGGACTAAAATTGAGCAAACACGTACCATACTTAAATGATCACATCTGAAATGATCTCTTAGGACAAATAGAATGACCGTATGGGCTGGATTTGGCCCCTGTGAGTGAGTTTGACATCCCTGAAAAGCATCATCAAGGCTTGTGCATAGAAGGGTAAAAGTACTCATAATGTACTGTAAGCCCCATCAGGCAGCCTGTAGTTTATATCCAGTCACACCAAGCACCCTTGGATTTATAAAGTATTACAAGCTAGATTCATGGTTATTCATGGTTATTGTAGTCGTAATGTCTTGTAAGTAATTATAATGTGCATTATAATTTTATATAAATGTGCTCATAATGCGCTATAAATATGGTCTTCATAGAAAGTGTTACCGAATTTCCTGTATGGCAGCCGTTTTTTATTTTTATTTATATATTTCGTCTATGACAGACGTGATTGGGTGGATGGGAGGCTGAAGAGACTGAAGGCAGTGGGCGAGTGGGTAACGGGAGTGGTGGATGGGAGAGGGGGGGATTTGATGAGTAGCCTATCAGACAAAGCATCTCTCTTTACCAGACGTCGTGCAGATAAAGCCATCACAATCAGCACTGCTGCTGCTTGACAGGTGAAACAACACAGGTGAGCTTCAACACAAAGGGTGCATCCCAATATGTGACCTTGCCTCCTCCACTTGTGCTTGTCTCCTCGCCCCGCCTCCTGGCCCCTCCTCCGTGGAGAAAACGATACAGTTTCCCAGCTGTCAGCCTCGCCACAACAACTTTTGAGGGACTGTTTTTCATTCACCATCCCAATTGCAAACGAGAAAAAGACTTTACAATTGAGCTTTTGCAAGATATTGAAATATAATGCTGTTGTCAGTGATGTCATCATGACGAGAAGCAAGTGGAGGAGGCAAGTGGAGGAGGCAAGGTCGCATATTAAAACGCACTCAAAGGTCCAGGCCATTTGCCAGGGGAGACAGATTGGGAAAGGTGGCGGAAGCGGCAACAGGAGGAGTAGACCCTCTGCCTGCCGCTAATGAAGAGGTGAGGGGAGGAAGAAGAGAAAGAGAGGGGAGGAAGGAGAGGAGAGGAAGAGAACAGCGAACGAGGGGAGGGAGAAGAGGAGGGAATGACCATTCGATTGGGAGAGAAGCGGACCCTTTGAATGAGGGGGTGTGGTGGAACAGCAGCAAAGGGAAGAAGGAACCGAGTGTGGAGTCTGTGGAGGTGAGTCAGGCCGAATGATGGATGAGCAGAAAAAATAGGATGACACAGTAGGAAAGAGATACGGATGAGAGAGAGTTCTGTAAGATGGGGAAAGCAGGAGAAAGCAAGGAATTGTCCATGTTGTGAAGGAGCAGCCTGAGTGAAAGAGAGAGAGAGAGCGACAGTAATGGATTGACGTGTCATCAGTGAGAAAAGGACTGAGAAGGATGGCAAGATCATAGATGATGGGGGTGATGGAGGAGGTAGGATAGAGGAGGAGGGTGGGGGGGTCCACTAGCCTGAGAGCAACACATAATCAGCCAGCAGCAGAAGCAGTGATTGGGAAGAGCATATAGGGGTATGGCTGTGGCCAGGACTGGAATGGGACAAAGAAATCAGGCCAGGCATTTTTGTCCAAGTCCGGTCCACCAGGCATTGAGAGAGACAATGAAACCAGGTGTCAATATCTTCAGTCCTCTGTTATGTGCTATTTTGACCACAACAGGCAAAATTAATATTTATTTAATCTGATTCGGACAGGTCAGCTGTATCGCGCATGAGGACTGATCCCACTACACTGAGAGGAAGAACAGGACAAAATCATCAACAGTCCACTGGTCAAGTGCCCTGCATGCCATATGGCCAATCCAGCTATGGCTGTGGCTTTAAACACGTGACTGGCAGCCTTTTAAAAAAATCGCTCCCATGGCTGTAACTACCATTGAGCACACAGAGGTCAGGTCCTCTGTATTTTTTCAAATTCATCTTTGATGAAAATATAGATATATGATCAACAATGATAAATTCAGTATATGCCACCCCCATCTATCCTCAAGGCAGTGAATAATGAAAACAAACGTATTAAGAGTTTGACTGTGGTGTTTGAAGCATTCTAAATGTACAGTATGCAGTAGCACACAGTATTTGACCTCAGTATTTGAAAATATCAAGTTACGGCCCTGATCGCTCCCCCTTTCACTTCCCCTCTTCATCATCTGGCTGCCTCCACCTTCTCTTCTGCTCCCTTTTCGTGTATCTGTCAAACCCATGGCACATCAATATCATATTTCCCCACCATGCTGTTTCTCCCCAGTTGACTTTTCATCTCCTTGGTACCCTCTCTCCTTCCCTTCCCTTCCCACCCTATAACCCCACTGTAATCAATAAAAGCATGACAGTACTGTATGTGAGGAAGACAGGGAACTATGCTGCCCTACTAAGGCAAATGACAGTAACTCACCAGAGTGTGAAACTGAGAAAAATGATGTTAAAGTTATCTTAAAAGAAATGAATGTCACCACAATCTGGTTATGTAATTTTCACAGTTTGTACATGCCTGCCTACAACTATTCATCAAAAATAATTTCACAAACAGTTGACCTTTAACTCTTTTCTGGTCACGGTCAAAAGCCTTGGAGGCATCAATGAAACATTAAAACACTTGAATTTTTAGATCTGTATAAGTTCACTATCTCATTTAGAGCATAAATACACATATCTGTGCCATGCTTTGGTTTGAATCCAAACTGATTATCATGAGAAGAGATATACACATTCACTCTGTCAAGGAGGATTCTTTCCATCACTTTGGACAATATACTGGCCAGCGCAATGGGTCGATAATTGTCCAGGTAGCCAACTTTTCCAGTTTTATCCTTTATGACTGGAACAAGAAAAATGGATAGCATGGAGTCTGGGAATATGCCATGAGTCATTAGTCCTGTGAAATCAATGTTAATGTTGTTTGTTTACTTAAAGGGACACTGTGTGAAATTTGTAGTTGTTTATTTCCAGAATTCGTGTTGCCCATTCACTAATGTTACCTTTTTCATGAATACTTACCACCACCATCAAATTCTAAGTATTCATTATGACTGGAAAAATTGCACTTTTCATACATGAAAAGTGGTATCTTCTCCATGGTCTGCCATTTTGGATTTCCAAAAATAGCCATTTTCAGCTGCAAAAATGACTCTACTTGGACCGTACTAGAAAATATTTGTTTATTAATTATAAAACTTTCATGTGAAGATCAAATTTGTCAATTGGCAGCCCAGTTTCAATGAGCAGCATAGTTGCAGTACCTTTTTTGACCATTTCCTGCACAGTGTACCTTTAACAAACACGAGATGAATGTTTTGGTTTGCATAACATTATATATCTGCCAGTCAAACTTTGAAATCTTTTAATGACATTTCAATGAAATATACATTTATGAACTACATTTTCATTTAATTTTCGATGAGGTTTGTAGCTAAGTACTTCATCAGGCCTCCAGCACAAGAGCTGTGCAGCCATGCCACACTGGCATAGCGCTAGCCAGGCGACACCATCCTATGTATCCCACCCATTTTGGCTCCGCACATCGTCTGGCAAGAGTGGTGACTTAAGGTCAGATTAGACTTCTGCAACTGCGCTCGTCAAAAGTCGCGTGGGAGTGGCCACGAACCAACATTGTATTCATGCATCTGCGAGTTCTGCGAGGTCCGAGGTCTCTTCGCGAGCCACATTTGAAATTGCGTAATTACTTTCACTACATTGTAAGCACTGCGGTCATTATTAAGCAATGTTGCTTTCTAGCCCGGTTAGCTAGGTATTTTCACACAAATTGCAAAGGCAATGCACTGGTATCATTAATTGACATACCCAGTCTGTTTTCACGAGCAGAAAATGCAAGCATGTAAAGACGATGTGTGTTTACATTCGGTGGAGGAAGCTACGGTAGTAAAACCGCAGCCATTGTGCCACAAGTGTTCAACTGATGCATTGTTTGTTATTTAGCTTGTAGCTTTGTGTATTTACACACATTTGCACACAAGGCATTAATATAGTTTTTAACAGAATACAGCTCTGCTCTCGCAAACTACTGGCATTGCGCTGCCACAAGAACAGAACAAGGAAGTAGCGAGACGACCAATCATAGCGCCTTTTTGTCTGCGTCCTCCGCGTCCGTCCGACGGATAGTTAGAATTTTTTGGAGGCGCTCGACGACGGGCGCAGAGCTTCTGCGCAGGGGCGTGGACTCGCACAGACAGAAGACGGACGGACGCAGAGGCTATGCGTCCGAAGCATAAATCTAGCTTTAGAACTCCCGCGCGAAGTCCGTTACTGATTGGTTAAGGTAACTATATTCACACTTTTTTTTTAATTTGTATGCTTTTGCGATGCTATATCGTAACAGTCATGCTAATAAAGCGCAATATGGGTTTTAATTTGAATTCGGAACTCCAATGAATTTAAATTACAGCGTAAGATCAGACCATCTCCCACCCTCCACGGAGACGGATTCCTCTTGGTTTTTGCCAGACTGTTTGACGGAGTCAACAGTGGCTTTCGCCCAGGCTAGCATAGTGCCACCAGCAGGCCAAAAAAAGAACAGATGTGTTCAACACAGTGGCTCAACCACTTTTATGGGGCACATGCAGCCTACGTGTATCTGTCCTTTCCTCTCTCATACACACACAGGCAAGGTGAATATTTACACTTCTGGGAGCAGGGCAAAGCACACAGTACATTAAAATTATTTTCTGCTACCCAGAATTCCTAGCGAGAAGAAATACTGGAGGAAGAACAAGGTTTACAAGAGCACAGTGCTTCAGTGTGCACCCTGCATCTAACTAATGACCAGAGTAATGACAAGGGAGAGAAGGAAAGAGAGAAAACCAGAGAAGAAGAAAGTGAAAGAGAGAAAGAGAGATTGGGTTAAGTTTTGAAAGTGCACAAGAAATTCAAATCACTATGAAACATCTTAACTGAGTGCCATGACTTCATTATTGCCAGTATAATAAATAGATAGACAATGATGGTATATAAGGATGCAGCACTTTTCGTTTCACCTGTACAATGACAATAAAGACAGTCATTCATTCATTCATTCATTCATTCATTCATTCATTCATTCATTCATAAGTGATAACAGTTCATCTCTGCTATTTCATGTCTTGTTTGTGAGTGTTTTTGTATGTCATTTGTCTCCATTATACAGTAGGCCTAATAAAACGCATAGCTGGAGGTTTATATATTTTTCACACCACAGTAGCAAAAAGTGCTGAAATGAATAATGGGGAGTTGAAAGGAAAGAAAGTGTTATCTTATTATATATTCGCTACTTCCATTTGGAGCTTCACAGCATCTCAGTTGAAACTCGAGTCGCATCGTGCTCCCTTTACTTACTTATTAGAGTGTTTCTTTTCACAATGCATGCACCTGTATGTCAACATAATTTAAAGACTCTTCACAAATTCTGGGCAAAGTTTTGTTAGGCAACATCTGTTATGTAACACTATGATAAATGGACCAAAAAGGTCCGTCTGCACAAAACACAGTGAATGTGATTTAAAAGGAACACGTATGCACGCACGCTCGCTCTCTCGCTCGCACACACGCACGCACGCACACACACAACTTACATTACACAATCTTAACCCTTATGTTGTGTTCGGGTCATTTTTGACCCGTTTTCAAGTTTTAGTGTGAAAAAAAACACACTTTCCTTTATTTTCTTGGAATAAGGCTTCATCTAATCCTCAGTCACAATCATTTCAACACAAAAAAATATGTTTTATCATTTTAGTAAATTTTAAAGGTCCAAAAAAAAAAAAGTTACATTTGTGGTGTTCGGGGGTCAAAATTGACCCGGTATAGATTTTTGGTTGTTGTATGCATTTCTGAAAAGCTGTTGGTTGCCCTTTGTCTTCAGTTTGGTGATTTATGTTGAGGAAAATATATTTGTCGCCTGAACTTTTGTTTTTGCCAGCTTCTTGATATTAAAAATCCAATATGGCCGCCGGACAGTCCCATACACTACAATATGTCATATCTCCTGTTGTGAAAGGAGTACAGATGTATTTCTGGTGTCTACTCATATGTTTTCATGGTCAGGGAATTCATTTCTGCATTATATAATGAGATTTTTTGCACATTTGTTTGCAAAATACATTTTTGCACATTATTTTTTCCAAAAAACGTATCAAAAATTCATAATGGCACCCAAACCTGTATAACTGGTCTTATACTTTCCATAAAGTTGATGTGGCAATGACATAATGGTCCATGTTCATGGCATAGGGGATTCAGATGAATAGTGTGACTTTTTTTCATGTTCATTGAGGTGTTCATTTCCAATACCTTTGCATTAGATTGGCGGAATAGCTGTGACTCTGACAGAATTGTTATTTTGTATATTTACCACACTAAAATCATATAAATATCGAAAAACACCAAGTCAACATATTTAAACATTAATTTTATGCACTGAACAACTGATTTAGTTGACATTTGGTGTTTATCCTGCTATAAATCTCTTTGGGTTGGTTTGGACCCGAACACCACAAATGCCACTCTTGATGATATTTTTTAATATTAGAGAAAAACTAATAAAATAAATTTGGGGGTTGTTGTACTCTCATATCAGCTGTAATACATGGACAACATAATCACTAATTGTATCACTTTGGGAGGTATTAATAGTGAATTTATGCAGATTTTGATAGTTTTGGTCATCAAAAACGATTTGCATAATGTAAGATAAAAGATCTTCAAAAAGATGAATACATCAGTAATATTTCCATGGATATGAATACATACCAAGTTAGCCATGAGATGAAAAACAATATTTGATGATAACTAGTGTTTTTAGGTATTTTATAGCTGAGTTTTGTTATCACGGGTCAAAAATGACCCGAACACCACAGGTGTATGCAGCTTACGAACACAACACAAGGGTTAATTATGCCCTTTTACTGTACGTATCCCTTGCCATATCACAAATGTATGTACAAAACAGATCACATGTGAGCAATGTGTTCTTATCTCCATGATTTATATAATTCTAAACATCAATGTGTGATAACACAGTCCTAAGGCTGGCGATATGCATGATGTGGGCCTCAAATTGAGCATGCAGCCATGTGCGCCCAAGTGAACATACTTGCTTCAGAACAACCGGAGCACTTTGCAATATACTGGAGGTATCATCTTAAAGATGTAATGGCAGGTAGCAATTTACAAACATATTGCTAAATGCAGCATGACAGAGAACATATCCAGATTACCCTTTGTTGAAACAGACAAGGATGACTGGAGAAATCATCCATTTCTTTCTTCATCCTGAAGTAATATGGAACAATGGACAAATTGTGGTTCTCAAGTGTGTCCATAAAGCAAGTGGATTTGAGGAAATTAGTTACAGGCTCCATTGGCCTCTAGGGTGCTTGTCATTAATGCAAAATATGTAGTTAAATAAAGTATGACATTTTTCCATTAATATTGATGGACTACTAAAATAATGATATATATATATATATATAGAGAGAGAGAGAGAGAGAGAGAGAGAGAGAGAGAGAGAGAGAGAGAGAGAGAGAGAGAGAGAGAGAGAGAGAGAGAGAGAGAGAGGATGAAAAGAGAGAGTGGCTTTTTGAAGACATTCCTCAGTGGGATTTTACCTGGATTTCTAGTTGTGATGATTATCTAATTATCCTTTTAAAACAGAGTTTAGGCTACCAAGATAGTTTATAGCCACTTAAAACCAACTTTATTCCAATCTGATGGCACCTACTGTAGCTGTCATTTATTTGCTTTAATGGATAAATATGCACGCTAATGGGAGATTTTATCCACAACCAGGCAGCTAAACCAAACGTCAATGGAAAACGGCAATGGATGAGCCCACACTGGGAATGATTTGAAAGGGTTAATTGCACAACAGGTACTACTTATCAAACTCCATAATTTTAAAGGGTGTAATAGTAAGGAATTGAGCAGAATAAATGGTCCAATTTGCCACTGTTTCTATTGTTTCACCCAACTGCCATTGGCACAAGTACAATGATTATTCCAGCAGGTACCAAATCATACGGGTAAGTTTAATAATAATTTCAGAAACACTGCTTCTGCACTTCGATTTTTAAATGGTTTCTCACACATCATTTGCTCTTCTACTTTTCTCTGAGCACTGAGGAGAGACTAAAATAGTCAATGCTTAATTTCCCTTAGCAAACTGACCTTCACCACTGACCTTTCGCAACATATATCACGTCTCTCTCTCTTTGCCTCTCTCTCTCTCTCTCTCTGATGCACAACTTTCTCCCTGACATGTAAAGCTACCTACAGAGACTGACTGCCTTACCGGGCGAATACACCGGCTGCGACGAGATTCAAGCGACAGAGATTCGCTTCTGTGCAGCAAGAACGATACGAGCGATTGAAGCAGAGTGAAGGCATTCAAACAATCTCATTGGCTGTGGCGGCTGTTGCCGAACCGCGTTATAGCTAATTTGCATAATATTCCCAGGAGTTCAACTACAAACTAAGCTCGCGTTGCGCAAATCGCCTCTCTCCCAAATCACTTTTGTCGCGTGACTCAATACAGTCAATTCCTTCCGTCGCGCGCCTCACTCAGGTCGCGGCCGATGTATTTCTGCGGTTACCCTGCTCTTCATATTTTCTGCATGCAGCACTTAAGCTGGAGGAAACCCGACAGTGATACTTTTCGTTTTACAGTTTGCATTTGTGTTGAAGGGTTTGTACAGAGAGGGTTTTTAAAAATAATATGCCTATTGTGTCTTCTATGAATGCTGTGACAATGCAATTATATTTCTTGGTTTTATGCAAACCCTCCCTTCTCTCTGTGACACTCAACCCCACCCCCCAAAGAAAAATCCCCAGTTTTGGAGCTCCTGCCTTACACCATGCCATAGATTTTATTATTTTCAGACTAGTCTAGTCTAGTCTAGTCTAGTGACCAGCAGTTAGAGCCACGTCCCGGCCGGGCCACACAATGGCATATTAAGCATGCACCTTCCCTGGTTTAGCAGCTCCCCTGACTGACAGGCCCTGGCCACAACCACTACACAGCAGCAGCAGCAGCAGCAGCAGCCATGGAAATAAATATCATCATTCATATGGCAGTACACAGCTCCCATTTATTTCCATTAGCAGAAATATGTACTTATCATATTTCAAAGTCAAATTCAATCAGCCGGGATAGAAGCGAGGGATGAACATGGTTCATGATGTGTATAGGATCTCCACAGGCGCGTCGAAATGGCACGGCCAAAAACAAATTGCACTAAAGCGTGACCCAGATGATGAAGCCATAGGCACAGGAAATAAAGTAAGTGGACACATGCATTGATGCATTGATTAATGTGCATTGTCCTAATTGAATGAATGACTGAATATTTTATTTGTCCTAGTGTTCCGGTATATTTGGGCCCTGTTATGGTAAAAAAAAAAAAATGGGGGGGGGCATTGCAGGAATGTTCCGGTATATGGGGTGGGGGGTGGTGGGGGAGGCTTGTTGTGGTAAAGTTTGGGAACCCCTGGTATAACCCAACACATACTGCTGGAAATTGAGGTAATGCATTGTGACATGCCACGGAGGTGGGAATGGGATTGGACATACATTGCATTTGGACTGCTTGGATTCATTGAGATATTACAGTAGGCCACATAATGATGAGGCAATGACATAATGACACAAGACAGGAACAAAATGAAACCCATAAGCAAACACAATAAAAACAGAGAGTGTGTGTGTGTGTGTGTGTGTGTGTGTGTGTGTGTGTGTGTGTGTGTGTGTGTGTGTGTGTGTGTGTGTGTGTGTGTGTGTGTGTGTGTGTGTGTGAGTGTGTGTGTGTGTGTGTGTGTGTGTGTGTGTGTGTGTGTGTGTGTGTGTGTGTGTGTGTGAGAGAGAGAGAGATACAGTATGTCATAGGCGCGTGTGTGTGTGTGTGTGTGTGTGTGTGTGTGTGTGTGTGTGTGTGTGTGTGTGTGTGTGTGTGTGTGTGTGTGTGTGTGTGTGTGTGTGTGTGTGTGTGTGTCCATCTGAGAGCAGGAGAGAGAAATGCATGTTAACGTGTATGTGTGTGTGCACGTACGTGTGTTGTGTGTGCATTTTTACAGTACATTCACATTTTGTCCGCACGTTAGTTTGTATCCAGAGTCATGCAGAGTCATGAGCCTACTTTAAGAATACAATTCAAGATCCATATAGATAGTGTACTGCCCTGTATCACAGCATTTGCTTGCTCTCGCCCAAGGAATGATGTAAACTGGATGAATCACCACCATCGTATAATCGATTGCCAGGAGTAGGGTATGTGTATAGATCAGTGCGGAACAGTGGAAGTGAGCCTGAACCATTTAAATGCTACTGGGAATCTCGCCCAATAACTCAGGTTTGTTAACCTGTTTCAGGTCGCGACTCCTGACTCCATGACCATGAAATTACGGCCAGAAGGCGACACATGGCTCCAGTAGACAATGGGCATGAAATGTTCTTTAATTTCCTACATCCATCTCATGGACAGGCAGGCTGTTTCCTCCCTGTCTCTTTCTTCAAGCATCTCTCCTTCTGTTTGCCATAATGGAGGCTGCCATGGCCTCGTAATTCATCCTCATACGCAGTCTGGTTCTCTGTCCCGATGTCGCCCTGGGCCACCCAATCTTTTGCGCAAATAGGCTTTGTCATAGTAAATAATGTCACCCGACGTAATCTTGTAATTTGTTTGGTTCTAGCCCCATTTCAGGCATAATACCCTTTCCAGCCCCAAGTCCTGCACTCCTGACAGGAGCAGAAGTATGCAAAGGGTGGCTGCTGCTGATTGACTTCCTAATTCCTCGCTCCTCTCTCTCACCTAACTTTTTCTACCCTGTGTGTATGTGTGCGTGTGCGTGTGCGTGTGTGCGTGTGTGCGTGTGTAAAATATCGCTTTTGTGGATTGTTGTCAATCCCGCAATCTGCAATTCAGAGAGCAGATGGATGCTCAAAGGAAGGAAAAGTAGCTATCAGACAAACAATAAAATACAGCCCAACAAAAAAAAAACCCTGGGGTCCGTTTCTCGATTCTTGTCGTTGCTACCCGTCTTAAGACCGTCTTAAGACCGTTTTACCGTTCCCTTGGATTTAGTGGTGAGCGTCGCTGTCGAGAGAGAGTTGAGTCGCTCTTACGAAGGACTTTGCTAGCGACGATAGCAAAGACGCTTTCGAGAAACGGACCCCAGGAACAGTCAGTTCTTTGTTTTGGTATTGGAAGTCTCTCCTGAAAACTGGTAATCATGTGACTGTGGAATTCTAGATTATCGTGGAACTCTCAATTTTACAGTCATAGAACGCTTAGACATGCTGCTAGAAGCTTCCACTTTGCTCCAGCTGCCACCATGTACTCCCAGCCCCCTGCTTCATTACAGTGTACATTGATGGATGCTATCGAGCTGGACTCTATGGGTGTTTTTATAGGGAGGTGGAGACGAAAGAAATACTGCAAAGTAGCGCCCTGTTAGGCCTCAGCGGCCTGCCACAATAAGTCAATCCGGCAGCACAGCAGGCAGCAAACGGAGATTCTTGGAGAGAAATTAATCACCTGCAATAAACTGGTGGAAGCATGGTGGAAATAGTAGGCCTACTAGTGCTGGCAGTACAGTTAGTGGTAGTGATTGCATGTTTCTTTTTTTTCATTCCAGTACCCATTTTCTCAAAGTGACATTGTGAAAACAACCTGGCCTGATGATAAACTGCATTTGATGCGACACTTAATAAGTCTGAGCGATCGATGACTCAAGGGGAAAATGGCAGAATTGTTCTTCTCCACCAACCAAACAAGCACAAAACAAAAGCAGTGAAAAAAAAAACATTTGTATTTAATTTACCCCAGGGGAGTCATAACTCCTTCCCATCTCTTCCAAATCCATTCCATCCCATCTCAATAAATATAGAGAATAATAACAGATGACAAAAATGATCAAGAGAGAAAGATATGTACATGCTGCAAAAATAGAAATGAATCCAACTGAGAAAACAAGAAGCTTGTCAATGGTACCTGTTTGTCTGCATCGTGTCCAAGTCTTCTTGCCTGGTTATCACAAGACCTAATCACCAGTCAGATAAGGTCTAGAGACCTGCCTACTGTAAATACTGTAAATCCCATAGGGTGTGTGTGGTTTAAGATTGACGACGGCTGTTTATTGTGGCGTTACAAATGCATCTGGCATACGCAGCCATAGCCAGTCATGTCAGTTGTATCCATGGGCGATTCTAGACAGGGGGCAGGGTGGGCCAGGGCCCCTGTAGATTTCCTCCTGACCCCTGTTGTGGCCCCTGTGCTGGACAGCCAATGACCACAACATGATATACATTTTTTGTATATGCATAACGTGAAAAATGTATCTCTTTAGGCAACACTGGGCTTTGTCATGGAGGTATACAAAAAATTAGCAGCGAGATTGGCTAGCTGGCATACATTGCACTCTGTCTCTTGAAAATGTGACTAGGGCAACAAACATTGACAATTACACCACAGTATTTGTGATGTTAGCTTCCACATTATTGCCTGCCTATTCATAATTATTTGTGAGTGACAAAATCTAAAATGCTCAATCAAAATGACTCCCTGTTGTGTTGGCAGGCATCTGTGCTGCACCATCACTTTGGAAAACTTTAGGCACACATTCGTCCCCATATTGTGTTATTTTGCGTGCTGTTCTGTACTTTTCTGTAGTGTGCTGTTCTTCACTCAGCTACTGCTGCACCACCATCTGTGTCTCTGCTCATCATGAAGCTGTCAGAAAATATTCTGTTGCGTCTTTGCTAGTGGATTTTTGCCAATAATCAAAAAACTAGTCTCAATATTTTCATGTCACTGAGCTGACTTGATTGCTTTTCTCTCCCTAAACGACCTCCTGACTAAATACCTTGGTAATTATTTAAGTCTTTATTCAATTAATAAAGTCAAATTCAAATTAGATCAAGCTGTTTCACATAACAAATATCGTGATGTATAATTAATTCAAATATCCCCTTTCATCCTTAGAAATCTAAACATACTGCATGACATCATGAGAACATGGAGTATGTCTGGATTTCTACAAATATGTAGGGATATCTCAATTGATTAATTGTGTGGACCCCAGGAAGAGTGGCTAATATGTCTATCAGCTAATGGGGATCCTAATAAAATATCAAAATATCAAAAATTATACATTAATATTGTTGCTAATTCAACACTTAGAGTCAAAATAACACCCTCCTACTTGGTACTACTCAATGAAAAAAAATACTACTGATATGTAGCTGGGTGGGTGACTGAGTCAGCTATAAAGGATTTTAACCAACTAGGGTGGGCCTTGGTGTCTGAAGGGAAGTGGCTGTGAAATTGAGGGTATGGAGTCAGATACCTCAGCTAAAGCATGTTGTAATGATATGAGGATGAAGGAGGTCTTATCACTTCTCCTGAGCCATAGGCTTTATGAATTAGAGGTGAAATGGATCTCTTCAAATGTAGGTGATCTTTTTAAATGCAGGGCCATGTTTTGAGACAGATCTTGAAGGAAGTCTGTGAGAGTGTCTTGCTTTTTTCCAGAAACAGTACGGTACACATTCCATCTGTCTGTGTAACAGTGGGAGGTGAATATACACCCTGTGCTGACAAGACGCTCACAGTGTGAAGAGAGAAAGAATACCAGAGATAAATGGAGGCCAAGAATATGCACTCAAAGCCCTGCCTGCACTGTCCAACTAGACCACCCAAACAAGACAAAACAAACAAACAAACAAATCACAATGTGCAAAGCCCTTCTTCAAACATCACTTTATCTTTTTTTGTTTCGTACAAAAATATCTCATCTTTGAAAAAAAAACAGCTCAGAATTTTACATTTTGCAACGACCATGTAACTTTTAACTTATTAAATATATCTTTGTGTACATATATGCTTATAAAATATAGCAATTATGACAAAAAACTGCAGTTGTGATATGTGTGCACTATCAACAATTCCAAACTCTGGAGCTGATTGGCGATTTTCAGTCTCTTACAGTCTCTGTGTTGGCCACATCTCCCAGTTGAATACAGACTTAGACCACAAGAGACTCTGTCCCAGAAAGCAGGAGGACATGTTCAAACAAAACAGACACATAACAAAAAATAAACGAAACAATATTTGTAAATGTCTGTGGCAATCAAAGGCAATGAGAGTCTCAGATCATGCAAGACCTTCATAAAGGACTAATGGCTTTATTACAAAAATACTGATGATTGCTTTCTGTCTTCTCTGAAAAACTTGTAACATTATTTAATCAAATGAGGCAGCAAGATTAAAAATACAGAAGACTAAGAGAGAGAGAGGGAGAGAGAGAGATGCATTCTTTATCAAACCATAAATTCCTGACTTACACACACTATTAAACAATGACAAAGAATGGCTAACTGTCTGTATAGTCAGATGAAAGCGGCCAACACATCAGAGAAAATCTGTGAATGTGACATTTGTATTCTTAAAGCACTTCTAAGTGAATCCAGTAGTCTGAAACATTAGAGCAGGTTGCGGCACTTTATTATTGTTATTATCATTAGTACTACTGTTGTCATTTAATGTCGTGATATGAATGAACCAAAAAGTGGGCTAAAACATCTGTGCATACTAGCAAACATACGTAAAGGTCCAGTGGGAAATATTTGTATTAGTTCATTTCCAGAATTAACCATTCACCCCATTCACTGCCCATTTAGTAGCCTACATGTCATCTTTTTCATGAATATTATCTAACACAATCAATATTTTAGGCAGCATTTTGGCTTGAAAGTCATACATGAATTTCTCCTCTCCATGTCAATCCGCCATTTTGAAACCAGGCATAGATAGATATATTTTCCTGCAAATGTGGACAGGCCCGAAATTTAGTTTATTTACCTTATAAATATTCATGAAATAGATCAAATTTGTGAATGAGCAACATGTTTTAAAGAGATTACAACTGACATTAAAATTACACACTGGACCTTCAAGGTAAATTGCAAGGGCTTAATAATAATAATAATAATAATAATAATAATAATAATAATAATAATAATAATAATAATAATAATAATAGTGACATTGAGTGGGGAGCTACGAAGTATCCAGCCCTTTCCCCTCACCTACATCAAAAATCCTCTAAGAGTCGACTATCTGTCCCTTTTTTTTCAGGAGAAAACATGTAAAGCTGCTTGTGTACGTCAAAAGCGACCTACGCTACTCAAGGTCGCTTTAGTCGCCGACCCTGCATAGAGAAATAATGAATGCGGTTGCTCAGGTAGCGTAGGTCGTTCTTGGTGTACTGTACACATAGCTTAAGACTCCAGCCCTGTTCTCCTATCTCCTACAGAGACTCTACAGTCCTGGACACCGTTTCTCGAAAGCATTGTTGCTAACCAGTTAGCCACTTACTAGGTTTCCAATGGGAAATTGCATTGCAACAAAGTAAAGTTGCTAACTTAATTAGCAACAATGTTGTTGAAAAACGCACCCCTGGGGTCCGTATCTCGAAAGCGTCTTTGCTAACGACAGTAGCAACGTCCTTCGTAAGAGCGACTCAACTCTCTCTCGACAGCACGCTCACCACTAAATCCAAGGGAACGGTAAGACGGTCTTAAGACGGTCTTAAGACGGTTAGCAACGACAAGAATCGAGAAAGGGACCCCAGGTCCATTTCCTGTCTGTCTGTGCCTGTCTTTCCCCAGATAGTCAGCCAGACATGCAGCCACACTACCATCAAAATCTTCCAGGAATCGAATTCTCCAGGCTCTCAAAAAAGTTCCAGTTTAGTCCAGCCCGTGGATGCTCACTCACTTGCTCAATTGACTCACTCAGTCAGTCAGTCAGTGAGTCATTGACCAATAAAAACCTTTCGTCATAGGGGCCCCGGTGCCGCCACAAGGGTCGTCCAGAGTGTCCATAGGGGGGCCAGGGCCCAGAGGAGCGGGGAGAGGGGGAGGCGAACGCCCACCGGGGCCGCGTGGTCCGAGGTGCAGGAGCAGACCTCCAGGCCGTTCTCAGCGTGGTCGGCCTGCTGTGAGCCTCGTATCCGTGTGTCTGAGTGGTTGGACTCTGTGGCAGTCGGTGAGTCAGACTGCATCTCACTGCACACCAGCCAGTCCTTGGCGATGGAGCGCGGGTAGCCAGCCTCCACCTCCATGTCACTGCCCTCCACGCGCCAGTACTCCTTGCCTTTGAAGAAGTAGGAGGCACCTGGGGAATGGAGAGAACAAGAGACATTAATGAAGTTTGAAAACCTCAAAACTCACAGGCACACTCGTGCACGCTCACAGTTTTGAACAGACACTCAAACACAATCACACAGTCACACAAACACACATACGCAAAACTACGCACACACAAACACACACAATGTAGTAAACAAAAGAAGAAAGTAGGTGCCTTCTTCAAGCTTCTGTATAATAGAGATGACAACAACAGAGGTGAAATCAGAGGCGAGTGTGAAAGAGAATGAAAGTGAATTCAGACTTAATGCACAGTGAACATAACTAAATAAAACTGAGTAATGGTCTAAGCATGTGTGTGTGTGTGTGTGCGCGTGTGTGCGTGCGTGCGTGTGTGTGTGCGTGCGCACACGCGTTTGTGTGTGTTTGCGAGAGAGCGAGCAAGAGAGACAGAGACAGAGATGGAGAGAAAGTGACAGACAGTATGTGTGTGTGTGTGTGTGTGTGTGTGTGTGTGTGTGTGTGTGTGTGTGTGTGTGTGTGTGTGTGTGTGTGTGTGTGTGTGTGTGTGTGTGTGTGTGTGTGTGTGTGTGTGTGTGTGTGTGTGTGTGTGTGTGTGTGTGTACTCACCATCTGACCAGTGCATGGCATCGTCTAAGTGCATGGGTATGCCCTTCCAGAGGGCGCTGTCTTTGGGGTAGCCCTGGTCCATGCGTCTCAGGTGGTCGTCATAGCGCCAGTAGCTGCTGTCCTTGAAGAAGTAGGTCTTGTCATTATGGAGCCACACGAACACGGCATCCACACCCTCCATGGGCAGCCCAAAGTCACTGATGGGCCGCGGGTAGCCCTCCTCCACATTGTTGTCTTTGAACACCCAGTACTTCACCCCTGATGGAGGGAGGGAGGCAGAGAGAGAGGGGAAGGGAGAGGGGTGGAGGATGGAGACAGGGAGATTAATAGAGGTCATCCCTATGTTCCCCGGGTCCTATGTTTTTTCAAAAAAGGGTTCTATGTTCTCAGCTGCTTCCAAGTAGACTGCTGCCGCATGGCAAAGCGCAGTTTGTTGTTGTTGTTGTTGGTGGTGTTGTCCTGTGACAGGTTAGGTTTAGGGATACTTTTGGTCAGCATACAAATTTACAACTCAGAAACATTGCATTACTGACAGGTTAGGTTTAGGGATGGTTTTGGGAAGGGCACATTTAGAAAAATCGGAAACATTACTGACAGGTTAAGTTTAGGGATGGTTTTGGAAAAGGTTAGATACAATGCGGGGAACATAGAACCCTATTTTAGAAAAAGGGCCCTAAGTTCCCAGTCCCATACAAAGACTGGGGAACATGGGGAATATAGGACCCGGGGAACATAGGTACGTTCCCGATGAATATCATGAAGGGCACACAGAGAAAAGGGGGATGGGGTGAGATGGAAACAGATTGAGAGTGTGATGTGGAGAAAGAGAGAGGGGAAGAGTTAGTAAGAGCCAGTGTGCCTATACTGAGACAGATGAGATGTTTTGCAGATCTGAGAAAAGCAGTTCGGAGGCAGACACTCAAAATCTGTTTCCATAAATATTTAAAACTTCCCCTGCATTCGTGTCCTTCAACAAACTTCTCACAGGATTTTAAATAGATTCATAGAAAGAGTTCTCTATGATTGTAAGCTAATAATCTTTTTTGCTTTTATTCTTTACATGGCAGACTGCAATAGAATTTTTCCACTTCCAATTACCAATAACCCAGCCCCAGGATATTGGGGCAGTTTGTCATCCTGACAGCTGGTATTAATATATACAAGACTGAAGGGCTCCCGCAGGCCCATTGACCCACTATGCCACCAGCCTAGCCAGGCTACGCCCACCAAGTGACGCAACACCTTCGGTGTTGCTACTAGTCAGGTCAAGAGGAATGCAAATTATTTTCTGAGCTCCGCGGAACTCGGGAACTCCGAGTAAAGGCCCTGGGTAGAGGTATGTTCCAGGCAGTGACGTGGTTTAAGCAGAGACATTCTATTGGGACTAAGAAAACCTTTTCCGGTCTCGATCAGTAGCAAACCGGGGGAGGCGGGTTAAGCAGTTAACCACGTGGAAACCTTATTCGTTATCTTCTTTGTCAGACCAGAATCTCGGAGCAAGATTTGAAAGTCTATGATAATCAGGCTAGTGACAGACAACTGACTCCTTTACCTCAAGTAACGTCACCTCAAATGTTTATGTGGTGAAGTGAGGGAGTTTAAATGGGGGCTGTGAGGCCAAATGCAAAGATAGTCTAATGAGGTCTATGGTGGTAAGCTTACAAGATTGTTTTATGACTTGAATCTCAACGGTTCTAAAAACACTCCCTGAAATGAAGGGCCTCTAAAATGACTTCATGTAAGTTGTGCCCTTAAGTTTTACAAGAAGTTGATTGCCATATAACACTTGCAAGCTTATGCACTGGTTGGATTAAATGAATTGCATTCAGGCATCTGTTCTGGGTAACATCCTATTTTCTGGCTATGCATCCTGCTGGGCTTGTTTAAAAGACGCCCTTCCAGGGAGTTTGAGGGCACCTTTGAAGAAGATGATCTTGTGGTCCCTCCCCTAGCCTCTCTGTCAATCAGGTCACAGTGCCACATATTTGGTTGGTATTTTTGGTTAGGTCCATGAAGTTTTTTTTCCGGGGCTGGTCCGGGTTATTAAATAGACTGTGTGTGTGTGTGTGTGTGTGTATGTGTCCGTTGAAGAAGTTGGTTTGTGTTGGTGGTGTGTGTTTGTGGGCACCTTTGAAGAAGACGATCTTGTGGTCCCCTGGCCTCTCGTAGACGGCGTCCACACTGTCCAGGTTGGGGGGAAGACCCCTCCAGAAGCGGTGGATCTGGGCCGGACGCAGCGATACCAGGTGCTTCTCCCTAGTCAAACGCCAAAAATACTTTCCTGCAGGAGATTGGATGAGGAGCCAGAGTCATTATGTGCCATTAGGAGAGTTGTGTGTGTGTGTGTGTGTATGCGTGTGCGTGTGCGTGCGTGCGTGCGTGCGCGTGTGTTTGTCTGTGCGTGTGTGTGTGAGTGTGTGTGTGTGTGTGTGTGGGGGGCTGTTTATGACAGATGCAGCCAACCAGAACCCAGAAACAGCCTCCTGCCGTCCATCTTCCCATTACTCTCTCTCTCTTTAGACTCTCACTCTCTTCATCCTCCATCATCTGTATTCCTATTCTCTGTCTAATGGAACTGTGTACTGAGCAATCCATCATCACTCAGTTTCATTTTCATAATCAATTAGTTATCATTAGCATTCGCTCCCTGCCTCTCTTCCTACCCTCCCACGAATGCCTTAATGCTTTCAACTTCTTAATATTTGGTCTTGTTTTATCGCTCCCTTCTGCTGAGTATTATGAAGTTCCACTGTAAGTTGCTTCCTACCAGTAAGTGCATGACAAATTTTCTTTGAGAAATACAATTTCCATTCATTGCCTTTCATCATGAAAAAAACCCACTTTGCCACTGTTGGATCTATTCTATTTTATTCTATTCTATTCTACTATACTATTCTATTCTATTTTCACTTCAGTTTAACTGAGCGACACAAAGCACCAGCTAACATTGACAAGCAAGCCCCTGAAAAGAGATGGACTTGTCCAACTCTGATCTCAGATCGGTTATGGCAAATGACGGCAGGTCAGAAGTCTACTGCTGGATGCCGTAAGTCCATAAGTCCAGAGAGGGTGCCGTCTGTGCTTGACATCTCCCCCATCTCATACAAGGTATGTGCCCAGACATCAGGCAGTGAGGTGAGCTGACCTGACCTCTTTGGAGACAGGACTTAACCACTGAAGCCAGGCTGGACTATGCCTACTGAAGACTGCTACTGCTATGTCTCTGAGCTGCATTAATCGATTGCTTTCCTCCGTGCACCCTTCCTCTTCCCTCCTCTCTTCACCTTACCTCATTCCTCTCGTCCCAACTCCCTCGCCACCTCTCCATTCCACTCCTTTCCTTCTCTTGGGCCCACCTCCCCTTCTGCTCTCCACCTTTTCACTCTCCTCCTCTCTACTCTCCCCCTCTCCTCTCCTCCACCCCACTCTTCTGTGCTTATGTATGCTGTCTGGTCGGTTACCTTTGAAAAAGAAGGCCTCTCCTCGAATCTGCGCCACAGCATCAAAGTGAGTAGTGCAGCGGTTGGGCGCATCACGGGCTGGACTGGAAGGGAGAAGGAGAGAGGTGCCAATGAGACTTTGAAGAGGAGGCAGAGAGAGAGAGAGAGAGAGAGAGAGAGAGAGAGAGAGAGAGAGAGAGAGAGAGAGAAGAAAGAGAGAGAAGGACAGACATGAAGAAAGTTTGAATGGCCTTTGGTTTTGTGAGTAGTGTGCATATTGTATTGTCTGATCGCCAGCAATCCCATCTGCACTAGAAGTCTCAGTTCGGGCAATGTGGATGTGTGTGTTTGTGTGTGTGTGCGTGCAGGCGTGTGTGCATGCAAGCTCCAGCCTGTGAAGCAGTGGTTTTCATCATCTCCTGACCCAAAGGTGGAACTGTGAATTCAGCATCACGAAGAGAGAGAAAATTAATCTTCTTTAAAAACTTTGATCTTTATTTTAGCAAGGTGGTGATATTTTAATCATTAGGTTCAGACAAATTTTGAAAGTTTAAATAATGCAGGATTTTGTATCTACTACACCTGATCAATATTGTCTACTTTCACATAGTGGTGTTGCACTCCAGCACTTGACAAATGATGTGCTGGTGCTTCTCCTTTATAATATTTCAGCAAAGTCTGACAGTAAGTGTTTAGCTATGTATGTCTACCTTGAGAATGAATTTGCATTTGGAATCTTGTAATAGAATGTTTTTGCTCTCTACACTGTAAAACATTGCAAGCCAGTCAAATATAAAGTTCCCCTGCTTCCGTACCTTTGTAAGTTAACTCAACTTGAGGCTTTCTCAATTTGAGTTAACTTACAAGGTAGCAGGGAAATTTACTCTTTTACGTGCAACTGGCTGCAATGTTGAGGGACCCACCGGGAAATGCCAACTATGCCAGAGGGCCAGTCCATCCCTGTCAACCAGTGCAGGAGAAGGAGAAGTCAGAGGGTGTGGTAGGGTACCTATGCATGGGGGTTTGAAATTGTGATGGAAATGGAATCAAAGTGCAGAGTACCCTACTAGATGCAGACAGTTACTGTTGCATGCGTGCGTGCGTTACATGTTAATATTGATACTTACGGAACACTGGATCTGTTCTCGGGTAGGTCCAGAAGAACCGGGGGCTCAATGGACGGATCACCAGATGACACTGACACTGAATCTCGCACCCCTACCACACAAACAGCGAGGGCAGAGATTAAGACTAACACTAGGGATGCAAATTCTTGATGAATTCATTAATTGTTAGTTGATTGAGCTTACCAAATGATAAGCTGCACTTTTTTAATCTCAATGTTACCCGAAAAAAAAAGATCAAATATACAAATTTAAATGAAAAGTCGAGATAAAATGGTATTAATATTGCTATTCATATTATTTCATCCTAATGTGATTTAAATGTTCCCACTATTCCCTTATGACAATCAGAATGATTGTACATTGTCATGACTTAAATTACAACAGGAACGGTACTAATAGTAGGGTTGTCTCTATCCATACACCCTAACCTATGTATATTCAAGTTTTAAGCCTACTACCAGTCTTCCATGTACGTGGCCTTACCTAGGCTCAATATAAAGGTGTGTCTTTATTTCCGATGTTTGCAGTGAGGATGGACAGACAGACAAACAGACTTTGGTTGTATGTTGTGTTACTGATGGTCTCTTTCACACCTATACATACTCTCACTGCATTGACAAATGCAGAAGTGCAGGCACTTTGAGGGCGAGAATGTTGTCGTCTGCCCCCAATAGACACTGGGCCTTCCCGAGCACAGCATTGTGGATAATGTAGCTTCACAAAGTTCCAAGGCTGACTGACTCAGCAGAAAGGAAACAAAGGAGAAACCTTTCGAACAAGCCTCCCTTCACCCAGCGATTAAAACCTTTCGAACAAGCCTCCCTTCACCCAGCGATTCAAACATTCAGTTGAGACACCAAAATTGCTCTATGAACCTCCCGAGGACAGGAGCAGCTTACGTAAACCTTCTAGCCGATCACAAGCACTGTGGCAATGACATCTCACAGCCGCGTCCTCCTTTCACTTCAGACAAAAGGCACAGGAGGATAGCATACTAACCACCAAGGTAATAAAAAAGTAGCTGCTTTCTGCACAGCAGACAGACTGTGTCTCAGAGTCACACTCACGTACACACATGTACACCTGAACACAAACACACACACATCTTCACAACTTTTGCTGCGCAAACAAGGTCATAGAAAGGCAGCAACTGTATGCAGGCAGAAAGAGCAGAAAGACTTTGCTGTATGTTGCGTGCTGGCTGAAGACAACCATAGGGTGCAGTACACAGATACTGTACAGAGATACTGGAGACAACCATATGGTGCAATATACAGATACTGGCAGGGTTGCCAAATGAGACTGATTATTTCCAGCCCAAAAATGCTCATTGCCCACCTGGAAGCACAAAATACCGCCCAGTTTGAACAAAATTCTATTGATTTCTATGGCCATAATTCGGTAGACAAAACCCACCCAAAAGCCATTTTTGTCCGCAGACTCCCATCCTAAGGAGCCCAATTGGGCGGAAAACCGCTCAATCTGGCAACACTGGATACTGGAGAGGAGAGCTGAGTGTAGCTCAGGGGCAGGCCAACAGAAATAGCCCAACAGAACAGAGCCGAGCAGAGTAGAGGGAAAGGACAGGTGATGACAACTCCATTTGGAAAACCAGAACACACATACTCTCTCTCTCTCTCTCTCTCTCTCTCTCTCTCTCTCTCTCTCTCTCTCTCTCTCTCTCTCTCTCTCTCTCTCTCTCTCAAGGGAAAGGTGGCCGTCTACCCGACCTCCATCACCAAGGACTGGCTGGTGTGCTCTGTCAGACACGCATGCACGCACGCACGTTTGCACGCACCCACCCGCTTGCTAAATACAAACGTCAATCCTTCTGGGTTCAACTGAGTGGCTTTCTGGTTACTAGTGGCATTCAGCAGCTCTAGGGGTTACCGGGTAACAAGCTCCCATGTCAACCTTCGACCCCTGTTGGGCGTAGTCAAAATAAAAGCCACAGAAGAATCTGCTAAGAGAGTGTCTTTTTTCACTCTCACTCACTCATTCACTCCTTTCTGCTAGGCAAAGTTTTGTTGTCAGATTTTTTTTCTTTAGAATGTTCTTGCATTTAAATACAAACAATTGATATAACTACTGTGATTTGTCACCCCAAAGAATAATTACCTGTCAAAGTGGCCATAGCCACAGCCAAGTTTTACCAGCATTTGGCTGGTTGGCAGGTGCCAGTGTCAAGCCCGAACAGTATGTACTACACTATGCTAATAAGGCTGGGAGAGAAAATATCCCATGCCATATCTATCTATCTCTCTCTCTCTCTCTCTCTCTCTCTCTCTCTCTCTCTCTCTCTCTCTCTCTCTCTCTCCATTGGTGCACTACTCACCGTAGAGCTGCCAGACGCGCACCTTGTCCTCATAGGGCAGGTCGTACTTGAGGGGGTCCCCCACAGGGCCCTGGTAGTAGGGACGCATGATGGACTCTATGGCTGACGTGTGAGCCAGTCCAATGGCATGACCAAACTCATGGATGGCCACCGCGAACAGGTCCATCCCATGAGAGTCTGTGGAGGGAGGGAGGGAGAGAGAGAGACAGAGACAGAGAAAGAGACAGAGACAGAGACAGAGAGAGAGAGAGAGAGAGAATTATGATGGCCGATCAATTAAAATACTTGATGACGTTCAATTGTCAGTTCTGAGCAGCCAGCCAAACAGGTGGCTCAGGGTGTATGCTGTGCTGCTGTCCATGGTCCTGAAAAAGGGATATTGTGATTGTGTGCTTTTGTACCTGATATTATAGGATGCCACAATTCCACTTCCTGTTAGGAATTTCCGTTCAAATTCATATTAAGATTCAAGAATTCACATGGAATTTTCAGGTCATTCTCAATTCAATTTGGAATTTCATGCAAGCCTGCACCCTAACATGAGCTCTTAGTTTAAAAAGTTATCTCATGAGTCATCTGTAAACATCACCAGCACAAAAAGACAAGTCCATAATGGATAGTGTTGTGTGGTAGGTAAAGGCTGTTCAATAATGCAGCTTGACATAAGACTTGGAATACAACTAGATGTGAGACACAGAGAAAGTAAGAGGGTGGGAGACACAGAGAGAGCAAACAGAGACAGAGAGAGAGAGAGAGAGAGAGAGAGAGAGAGAGAGAGAGAGAGAGAGAGAGAGAGAGAGAGAGAGAGAGAGAGAGAGAGAGAGAGAGAGAGAAGAGAAGAGAGTATGGGTTATGTTGGGACACTGTAATATGCTGCGCTGAAAGCAGTGGAGAGTGAGGTAAACTTTGCATCGCAAAAGGTTGATGTTCCAATCCCCAGAAGACAGACGCACACGCACACACACACACACGCACACGCACACGCACACGCACACACACACACACACACACACACACACACACACACACACACACACACACACACACACACACACACACACACACACACACACTGACAGACACGCACACGCACAAACACACTCCTACTCACACACAAACGCGCGCACATATGCACAGACACACACGCACGCACAATTCAAATAAATAGAAACACACACAGCCCCTGACATCATTTGAAGTGCTTTGGATATCAGAAGTACCAAAAGGCATCTCATGTCCCAGAGATGATGGCAAACACAATCATCATTTGACTTTGACTACTGTATCTGTCCTCTCATTTTCAAACTCTCTCTCTCTCTCTCTCTCTCTCTCTCTCTCTCTCTCTCTCTCTCTCTCTCTCTCTCTCTCTCTCTCTCTCTCAGAGATCAGGTTAGACGTAGTTCAACTTACAATCAACACACACACACACACACACACACACACACACACACACACACACACACACACACACACACACACACACACACACACACACACACACACACACACACACACACACACACACACACACAGGTATAGGAGTGCAGGCACACATACACGCACAGGAATAGAGCACCATCGGGACTTGAATTACAGTAAGTCAGATTTGCCATCAATGTCAACGTCTGATGCCACTAGTAATAAAGGAAAGTAGAGTTTCCCTATCGGGACTCAAACCCAGGCCTACTCAGATACCAGACTAGGACACTGGGTTAACTGCTTAACCTGGGGTTGCTAACTCTAGAGCATACCGAAAGCTCTAGAGATGGTAACGCCATCACACTACCACACACATACACCTACACCCAGTTCCTCTCACCTGGTGATCTGAAAGTCCAGGCCTCGTCATCGTCGAAGTGCGTGTCCCCAGCCGAGAAGCGTTCTCCGGGGAAGAAGGCGTGAGCCACGGTGCCCCCGGGGCCATCAAAGGGGTAGCCGTCGTTATGGTCGGCCTTGGTGAAGTCGATCTGGATGTCGGCCTCGCTGCTGGCCACCTCGTGGAAGTTGAGGGGCGCGATGTCGCTCCAGACCTTCAGGGCGTAGAACATCAGCGCCCGCACCGTGTCCCGGCCCAGAACCTCCGAACCCTTTGGAAACGTCCGCACCCTACAATCAGAAATACAAATCGTGATGTACGTGTGGGCATACACACACACACACACACACACACACACACACACACACACACACGAAGAAAATGTGCACACAAAATACAGACAATGGTAAATCCACAAGTCACTCGCAAAATGTGTATGCATGGATACACACAGCACATCTGCACACATTGCATGTTGCACATACAGCAATCTGCCGCAAAGCACTCTGACTGCTGCAACTGAAAAGAAATGAATAAGTGCGATTGAGATACCGCAATGGCTGCATCCGCATTTAGACAGCAATGCATTGTGGCTCAAAAAGCTGCATGACGGTTAGATTTCCTGTCAAACTTCGAAATTTCTGTGATTTTGCATTGACGAGGTGACATGTCACATGGTGACTGCACTCATATCTTGCAACCTCTGCAGTTGCTTATCCCCTTCAACGCTCGCCTGCAGACCGCCTTCAAGGTCACGCGCCTATGAACTGGTTGGTCAACAACTCACTCACGTGTGTATATGAGACTTGTCTCACACCCCTACACAAGTTTGCACAGGTCCCCACTTCAGCACCTCTTCACTGCCTGTCCCTCCACTCCTCACACGTGGTGTATTAGTAGAGCAAACTGTTAGCAAACTGCGAGCTCATCGTCTCGTTCATATTTGTGGCCGACTTTAAATGCGCTGTATTTAATAGCCCCTACATCGTGACAGCAAGTTCTCGCTCACGTGCTTCGTCTATGTTGGTCGACAGCAACAAAGTCGTATGGGGCTAATGACAGGTCCGACAGGCGTATTAGGATGCATCTGCCTATGCACTGCCGCCTTGTGGACACAGGTGGGAATTACAATTGAAAGAAAGCATTTCAGACTGACCGACCGACAGAGACCGACATACTGTCTTACAGAGATGCTAGGACGCATCTAAAAAAGAGAAACACCAGAGTTCGTCCTCAAGAATACAGAACATTCATGTGGTGTGATTTCATTAGACATGAGGAAGACAATGGCTTAGTGCCTGATGGACTCAAAAGCCATGAATGATTAAATGCATAAAAACATGTGCATTCATGTGGAGTATGTACAGATACACACAAGCACACACACGAGCGTGCATGCACACGTGCACACACACGATCACACGCTCACACAAACACACACACACACACACACACACACACAAACACTTACACACACACACACACACACACACACACAAACACTTACACACACACACACACACACACACACAAACAGGGACACACGTACACACACAAGACAGAGAGTGCCATAAAGTGTCATGGCACAGTGTGAAGCCTGACTGCCAAGTGCATACAAGTGGCTTAATGACATCAGAAGCCCAACATACAATTAACCCATGAAGATCAAAATGAACTGGCTTATTTATTTTTAATTACTGACATGTCAAAGTTTAAATTTCATAGTGTCAAAACACAGTGTGAAGCCTGACTGCAAGCAAGTGGCTTAATGACATCAGAAGCCCAACATACAATTAACTCATGAAGATTAACTGGTTTATTATTTTTAAATGGCTGACAAGTGCTTCTTTGGAGACCCATAATGAAGTGCCATTTTTGTGCAGTTTCTGGTGATGCTGTGGCTTGCTGCCTGGGGACACACAGTTGGGGACTTGAAGTCATGCTGCTGTGCTGTGCTGTGCTGACAAGTGACATCACAACATGAGGTCTGCCATGGGTACATGCTCTAATTTTGGCTACCACCAGCCTTGATGCTGTTTGTTTGCTTGTTTGTTGTTTGTTGCGTGTTTTCTGTTTATTTTTCATCATTCCCGTGACCCCGTTGATGTTTAAGGGATGTGAATGCCACTATGAATAAGTTTTGAGCCATGTTGAGACAGTCATTGAAACATGAGGAAAGGAAGGAGATGTGGTTGAAAATTCCCTTTGAAATGCTGTTGGTAGAAGACAGCAGTCTTTTTCCGTGTTGCTGTTTTGTGTCCTGCTGTCCAGAATACAGCATGTGCTTGGCTAGTCATGTGAGACAGTGTGGATCCAGCAGCTGCGGATTACAAACAACACATGTTGTAGAACTAGTGTGTGTGTGTGCGTGTGTGTGTGTGCGTGTGTGTGTGTGTGTGTGCGCGCGTGCGCGTGCCTGCCTGCGTGCGTGCGTGCGTGCGTGCGTGCTTTATTGATGCCAAGTAGAGTAGATCAAGGAACATGTGTTGTGGTTGTCAGAAGCCTGGTGAGTGGGTGAGTGCTTGCTGTTTAACATATGTACTGTAGGTCTATGGTGGCATATAGCTGGCCTGTTATGATGTCTTCATTAATTACGGAGCTTGAGTACTTATGCATGTCACAGCAACAAGGAGAAGCGTCAAGGGATGCCACACATTTTATGTTGTGCAGTTGAAAAGAATGGTGGGTTTGGTGTTGTTATATCGACAGTTAAGATCTTCTGGTTGTTACCTTGGTGTAATTAAAATGTCCTTTGGAAAATACACATGCTGCCATCGTGAAAGAAAAAAACTGATGGTTTGACTATAGGGGTGACAAACAAACAAAGTTCTAGAATCACTGGTGTGTTCTTTTCAAATGACTGCAGTATTTTATGAAGTAGTGGAGAATACAGGAGAGATGCTTAATTGCTCCCCAAAGGAAATTATGGAGACTTGTTATGAGGTGATACTCGAATACAATAGCTGATATAAGATAAACACCAGACCATAAATCTAAGGCAGTTATGTTATATCTTCCTAAAGAGTGTAACTCATGTTTAATTTGTTTGCAAAAGCTTACACGGAGGGATTTGACATTATAGCGGTTGACAGTTTCCCTTGGAAACCAAACTGTAACAACCATGCTTCACCATAGAGTAAGTCCTGAGTAGATAATAAAATTACACTTTATTGTTTCTTACTTCATACAGACAGACTCATGGAGTACAGAGTAGATTGCTCTCCTCTGGCTCACTCACTCACTGCTGTAACTCTCTGACAAGATATTGCCCATTTTCTTTCCCAGCATTTTAATGAATGCCATACCCCATCTGAACTGACAAAGCAAGGATGATTTCAAGATGAAAATAATACAACCTTGGTGTGAAAATTCTCTTGGTTGGTAATTCGTCTTTTACCCGATGTTAAGATAGCAGCATTTGGCCAAGGTTGTGTATGTAAATGCAAACTGCTGCCCCACGCACACACACACACACACACACACTCAGCTTGCTGCAGGAGTGTGAGGTCTATGGAAGTTGCTCATGCTAGTATTCATTACGTGCCCCCCTGTCTGGGTCTGTGTACCTCTGCAATACATTAAATAGGCAAACATCCCTGAAGAGTGCATTTGTTTATGCTCCTCTGACTAAGCGTTTGTCATGAAAAGTGCATGTGCTGCTTGTTTCCAGCTATCCTAAACCTGTTTTTCAACTTGCAATCTACAGACTTCCTCCAGTGTGCGTGCGTGATGCGTGCGCGCGTGCGTGCGCGTGCGTGCGTGTGTGTGTGTGATTGTTTGTGTGTGCGTTTCAACAGTGTTGCAATGCAATTCCCCCTTAGGAACCGTATAAGTAGCAAAAATGCTTTCGAGAAACGGGGCCCAGAACTGTGATGACAAGACACTTGAGCAAACATGCACGCACGCACACACACACCCACACACTGAATCATGCATGTGTAGGAAATGACTGATAAAACTCATTTTGCAGCTAATGAGTGATTCTACGATTCGCCTACGCTTTTGGCAAAAGCAAAATGTCAATTATCAGTATTTTTTTTTCAACTAAATTACCTAGATGTTTACATAGTGTATATATTTAAGTTTCCAAACAAACAAATTGCCAAGCTTAATCTTAACCCTCCTGTTATCCTTGGGGTCTATTTGACCCCTTTCAATGTTTAACACCTGAAAAATACATGAAGTACATATTTCTTCTGCCTCATCTTTGATGACTTTTCCTAAATAGATGAGATGAATGTGAAAAAAGTGAAATTTCAGCAAAAATGTTTTTCCTAAGCGCTGTACACATTTTGGTTACATCCGTGTTCCTTGGGGTCAATTTGACCCCAATTGTTTCACATGTATAAAACATAAATGGAACATTCATATTTTGCAAATAAATGTTAAAATCTGTTTAGATAATGTGAAATACATGAACATAAGCTATTCAGCCATGTTTCTTCTGAAAATTTGGCTTTGTTTTGGCCCTGATAACTAAAAATACCAATGATATGGGGGAGGCCTAAAAGTAATTCACGGCAACATTTTGGACATTGGTGGCTAATACAGCATTGACATTTTGACAAAATACACCAACTGAACCTTTTTGAACCTAAAGCACCATCATGGCACCCACCACAGCAACCCCCCCCATTCCTGTACCCTTGGAGCTTCTTTTGCACCCTCCACTACACACAAACACAAGTATAAGAAATAAGAAGGGTCACATATAGTCAGCATTGCTATGCATGCTGTTCTGTGCCCAGCATACATAATTGTAAGTCATGGTATATTTTAAGAGAAGCTTTATGATTGTGATCCAAATATTGAAATGGACTGTTCTGATGGTGACACGCCATTGTAGAGTAGAGAGGGGGAATAAGCCCCCCTTAAGGAAAAGGTATTTTTTCTCCAAGAAGATGTTAACCATCTGTGTTAATTTCAACCATAGTTGGTAACAACAGTGAGGTGAACAATAACCCATCATGGAAAATTGGCCTAAGTTAATCCTTCATGACATTTTAAACAAAAACAAAAATTGTGCTAAAGGGGCCTTTTACCCCGCTAGTGGGGTAAAAGGCCCCCCCTAAGGTGGGGGAATAGGCCCCCCTAAAAAAAACCCCAAACTACTTGGTTCACTGATTGTTTTCTTCAACCAAACAATGAAAGAAACAGCATTCCAATAAATAATCAAAATTTGTACAATTCTATTGTAAATACAACGTAATATGAAGCTTTTAGGCTACCTGTGTAAATGCTTATGTATACTGACGCCAGAAAATTACATGACTAGCCAGAAAATTTTACTTTCCTCCATTGCGTCGCTAAAATGCTATCCACAGCGGATGTTTGTTTATCCCCGTGGTCAGGACTATTCATAGCAACAATGCAAATTGAAATTTGTGCCATCTAGTAGTCAAAATGGGAAAAATGGGCAGGGGGCGTATTACCCCGTGGGGGCGTATTGCCCCTCTCTACTCTACTTCTTTAGATGGAGACGATCTTAAGGTTGTTTGCTATGTTGAGAGAAGTAATGGTGCTATTCTTCTCCTCATTTCAGTATTGTGTTCCTAATTGACACCTTTGTCTGCAGCATTGGTTAGAAATTGGTGTTACCTAACATAGAGAAGGCAGGAACAGCAACAGCTGCAAGTTTTGTGAAGGACATACACACTGACATCCATACCACAAGTTCTCCAGTGGGCATACATAGTGAATAGAAGTAAACATACAATGTTCTAGCCCTTTCCCTTCAAACATTACCCCACTATCATGAACATGTACTATGTCTACAAGGAGCACATGCAAACCTTTTTTCCTTATGTGCACACTAATTCAAGCGTAGAAACAATGTAGAAAAAAATGATTTTCTATGATGTTCCCGAAACTCTTAGTTGGCAATGTATCCATGTTCTTACCTCACTATTATACTTGTGCTATAAATACACATTCAAACGTTCAGAAGAAAATAATGTTGGACTTAAAAAAAACCTTCTGAATGTTTGGGAATATGTCTATTTCTTTTAGGGTCAAATTGACCGATATGGTAATAGATAGATAATATCCTTGATAATCAAATTTGTTTTTTTTCTTTTCAATGTTATAAGTGATAGAAATTCTTATTTAGGGAGTATATGGAGCCAATAAATTTAAAATAATATGTGTCCATCTGTTTTTAGACCAATTAATGACATTTTATTGCTATTTTTTCTAATTTTCGCCTAGTCATGGATTACGTTTTTTTGGTGTGTGGGCTATGTGTGGGGGTGCTAGGATATATTGAAAGGACTTTTTATGTCACCAACAGAGCAATAATACATATCTGAGACATAAACATGTAACAAAGTGTTGTTTCCTACTGATTTTGTAGACATTTAAGTGGTTGGGGTCAAATTGACCCCAAGGATCACGGATGTTCCAAAATTTGAGGGTAACAGGAGGGTTAAATCATTTGATAAATACTCTAATGAAAGCGAACATTTGCTTAATTATTTTGTCAACAGTGTTATGGACAAATACTATGTCATTTCAAACATAAATAAAAATACTACAGAGTTGAAACTATGCACGTTTGAAAGTGCTTATGTCCCTTAGCAATAATGTTGTCATTCATCTGTGTAACTGATATAGAAAATGTGATTGTTGAGCTTCATAAGTAGGATTTTATGATTCACTGTGATACAGACTGACACATTTTTCATTATACATCCCTGTAACGTCTGAGTTGAATTTAGTCAGCCTCCTTACACAAGACTTCCTTCTCCACAGATAATCCCTAGTGTCTGTTCATAGGATTTTTCCAACACATAAGGGATCAATAGCTTAAAAACACTTTCAAAACAGTCAACCGTGTTACTCAACCGTGTTACTCAACTGTGTTACGGTCAACAGTGCAGGGGAACAAGTCGGCACTTTTTTAGGAGAAATAACAGAGCAGACAAACCGATCTCCCTAGAACACAAATTATTTTGTTTGTTTGTCTGTCAATATGGAGATAAATTGGCAAAAACATACTCCTCCTCAACTGTCATCAGTGTTGCCAGATTGGGCTGGATCCCGCCCAATTGGACTGCTTAGGATGGCCGTGTGCGGGTAAAAATGGCATTTATCAGAAAAACCTGCCCACTTTTTGCCATAGAAATCAATAGAATTGGGCGGGATTTTGTGCTTCTAGGCGGATTTTGAACATTTTTGGGCTGTAAATCATCAGCCTCATCTGGCAACCCTGAATGTCATAGCTAATTGTAACACCATTGACGGTAAAACGGTTGACATTTCAGCCATTTTTATGGTGTTGTGCTAACTGAGGACCTCAGAAGTTCCAAGTCTTCCCATATCCTGCCAAAGAGGTTATGACCTCACGTGATGTTATTCGTATGGCCTAAGACCAAACCTTTACTGATTTATGGAGGGGGTTTCAGACCGTGACACGGTTAACACAGTTTTCGTGGACACACACAAAATGGCAAATTTCATGTATAATGGAAAGCACAGTGGTCTTTCTGACAGTTTTGTCATATTGTGATGATTACTGTGAATCAACATTTGCAATCGTCTTGGGCAAAACAAGTTTCTTTACATGGTAATATGAAGACTGAATCTGACATTTGGAAAACAGGACAGCATGAAAACGCCCAAAACCAGTATTAAATACTCATTCTTGCTGAGGGAAATAATGCCATGTCTACACTTTCTGTATTATATGACAGATAAATGTTTTCTAATGTCCAAATAATCATTGGATGCAGTTAATAGTTAGTGGAATTGGCAAATAAAATCCATGGACTTAAAAGCGTAGTCGAATCGGAGAATCACTCTAATATTTAAATCTCACACACTGACCTCCTACAGCTCAGTGGTCCCAGAATAATTTACTGGAAGCTAGTATACTACTGCATGCTGCAGGCTTACACACTCAATCACACACACACACACACACACACACACACACACACACACACACACACACACACACACACACACACACACACACACACACACACACACACACACACACACAAGCTACGCATACACACACACACACACACACACACAAGCTACGCATACACACACACACACACACACACACAGGCTACCCATGCACTGTAAAAAATGCCCATTGAAATTACGGCCAAAAACTGTCAAATTGCAACAGTCAGTGACCGTAAAATGTAAAACAGTTTGTCTCTGTACTAAATACGGCAAAAAGCACTACATGACTTTTTTTTTGACAGGTGTCATATGTAGAAAATACTGGACTGTTCTCTGTAAACGAAGAAATATTGGAAAATACCGTTAAGTGAAGATGAAGTAGTCAAGAAACGATACATAACTTTATTTTTCACTGGTGTCTTATGTAGAAAATACTTAACTGTTCACTGAAAAGGAAATATTTGAAAATACTGTTAAGTGAAGATGAAGTAGTCAAGAAACGGTACATGACTTTATTTTTCACTGGTGTCATATGTACACAGCACATTTGTCAGAGTTAGATTGATCAGACTGGTTAGACTGGTGTTCAGCCAAAATCTAAACACCAAGAGTTGCAGCAAGACTACACAGTGTTATTTGACTCCTCTGGATCGGAGTTGTTGAGCTAAGAGAGCTAGAGAGTTAATGTTTAATTCCCCAGAGAGTTGTGAAAACCATGCCTCCTCAAATGTCAAATGTTTTGGCAACATGAGCAGCCATTTTTGTTGAGTCCCCTATAAGTGAACCAAACTCAATCCTCTGTAAGTGAACCAAATTGTGAACCAACAGACAAAGAACTCTGTTCTGCTTTTCTTCACATTGTGTATACTACAAAAAGTAGGTGCTCTTTCTGGTCGTGTTAGGCTTTTTGAGTCCTCTTTTTGTCCAATAGATCTCTTGTGATTGCACTTGTTCCAGGTGCAACTTGTCAAACCACTGATAGGCTGGTTGTAACAGGCAGAGTTTGATGTCAACATGCTATTTGATTAGTAGCCATCAATTAACTTAGATTACAACCCTCTGCATGTGTTCAAGTTCATCCTGCGCAAAATTTCCCTTATTGGACTTGGAGGCTTTGCCATCAGAGTTTTCGAGTGAGAGGCAAATTGACAAAGTAAACCTCTCTAAAACTCAGAATATCCTTATTTACATTCCTCCTACCCAACAGAAAGCAATGGAGGTTATAATGAATTAAATATTAATTACTCCACAGAAAACAGATTGCCTGTGTGCTTGGCTCCATGTGCCTCCACGTTGTAGATTTGACAACAGTGAAGCTGGCAACTGAATAAACTGTGCAACAGTTAAGGACATTTTGCAATAATTCACTGTAACTTATATATTTCTCCGGTAACAGCCAACAGTTTAGCCTCATTTAATGTGTAAAATATACTTAAAAGCTAGCATAATTAGAAAAACTCTACCTGGGACAGTAATCCCTTGATTCAGTCTCTTAGAAGTATACTAGTCTATTTGAAACTGTCATTCTACTTCATCCAAATCAATCTGTCAATCAATTCCTGACCTCACCTGATTGCTAAGGGCTGTCATGCAATGATTAACTTACTGCCTGCACCTGCGAAATGCCTCATCACTCGGGTCACATGGTTCACTTGAACATGTATTTAAACCGGGACTGTTGCGTTGTACTTCTCACTGGTTGGCAGCTAGCTAGCTAGCTGGCTGACTGGCTGTAAGGCCAGGCCGATCTGCCTGCCCTCACCTGGCCTGACCTGGCCGGCCCGGCTAGCAGGTCATGTTGTAAGGGTGGCTGGCTAACTAGCTTGTTTGTTAGCGTGCTTGCCCCGCTAGCTGTGGCCTTCATTTTACTCAAGGTTATTTTCAGGCCTTTTTCAAAAAAGGAATGCATTTTCATACCCTTCAGTGAGTAGAATCAGTCCAATCAGTTGTCTGATTGTAACTCTATAGGACTCACCTATTATGGGAATTCCACTTAAATGCAACACATATAAACTTTGAATCCTACGCCTGAGCAACACAATTGTGCTGCTGGTTTAGCAATAAATTCTGTGGAATGAATAGAGATTCACCATAAAAACAAATGCTTTATACTGTAAATTGAACAGTCATACCGTCAAGGCATAAATAATTTCTGTTGTTTTAACAGAAATTGACTGTGAAATAGGCAAATGAATGCTGTGGAATGGTTAGTATTTCACTTAAAAAACAACAGGGTTGCATTGTTAACCCATTGAGGTCTAAGTGCCCTTGAGAGGGCAATTTGACATGTCTCCAAAAACAAATCTGTAACTCTGTGAGTTTTTGTCATTGAAACACATAAGTTACACCATTAGAAACCTCAGACCTTCCAGATTTCAAATATATATATATATATTAAATAAATTATATAGCTGGCCCAATTTAAAGAAAGTGAAAAGAAATCTTCGCATATTCTGTACTCTCTGCCTGTAGCAGCCACACCTATAGCTATTCACATGTAAAGTACCGGTGCTTGAGTGGCTATTCAGAGGTGACAACCCGCCCCTTTCAGGTAGGGTAAACACAGCAGACGTAGAGTGACAGGGGGGTTGGGGCAATCAGAGCACATGGGGATTGACAGGGGGGTGTGGGCCATTAGAGGTTTTTCACACCTATCTCATTAGTATTCAAATGAGACAGGCAGTGGCAGTGACAGTCATTCTTTTTTGCATTTTGTATGAAAACAACAAAACATTTCTAAATGCCCTTTTCACTTTTATGCTGCCAACACATTTGTTTACAAGATTCAAACTTCAAAAGTCTTGGCTAGATATATTTATTGTGTGTTTTCTTGAACTTTTTGAAGATGTCTGAAACCTGTTTTTTTGTACAGTTGTGTTTATACTCAATTTAAATAAAACATGTTTGTATGACATCCAATTTTTTTTCAGATTATTTCTTGTCAGGCTTTTCACAATACAACCATATATTCCACTTTTGCATAGATGCTTACTGTTAGCTGAAAATACTTGAAAATGTCAGGGTGGTGCAAGCAGCCTAAAAGCCTCTGAAAGGCCTTAGACCTCAGAGGGTTAATTATACAGCTGTATACCAAGAGCCTACACGAGTGTCACTGTTATTTAAACAGTAACTCCCCTTTATTGTAACATCTTGAAAATGTTGATTCTACAAGTCTTAATTTACCTTACCGTAAATCCATATACAAGATCTCTGTGTTTTATACGGTGAAAAAATGGCAACCACAGCTGCCAGTTTTTCACCGTAATTTTGACAATAATTTTTTTTACAGTGCATACACACACACACACACACACACACACACACACACACACACACACACACACACACACACACACACACACACACACACACACACACACACACACACACACACACACACACACAGGCTACACATACACATACACACACACACATAGGCTACCCATACACACACACACACACACACACACACACACACACACACACACACACACACACACACACACACACACACACACACACACACTGAATCATGCATGTGTAGGAAATGACTGAGTGAAACTCATTTTGCTGCTAATATTTAAATCTCACAGGCTGACCTCCTACAGCTCAGTGGTCCCAGAATAATTTACTGGAAGCTAGTATACTACTGCATGCTGCAGGCTTACACACTCAATCACACACATACACACACACACACACACTCACACACATGCACACACTCACAGACAGACAGACAGACAGACAGACAGACAGACAGACAGACAGACAGACAGACAGACAGACAGGCAGACAGACAGGCAGACAGACAGACAGACAGACAGACAGACAGACAGACAGGCAGACCCACCCACCCACACACACACACACTACTGTAGGTTCCAGACCTCTCCTTGAGGCTTACCCTAGCTCAATCCCATGACACTCTCACTATCGCAGAAATGCAGTCAATCAGTTGCACACACACACTCTCACACACACACACACACACGTGCAAATACTGAGTAATATACGTGCAATCTCACACTCGCGCTCTCTCTCTCTCGCTCTATGCCAGTATGGAAATACTAGTTTGATTCGTGCAAGAAGGGAAAGTGGTGGATTTGAGGATTTTCACTGAATTTGCCTACTTTTAAGCAACGGAAAATATCCCAATGTTTGCAGATAAATGATGTGTGGACAAAGGGAAGTTCATCATCCAGGGACATCTGGAGACACTGACGAAGGGTGCATCGAACATTGGCTGAGCAGTGCTCCACCCTTTGTCAGACACAGAATGCGGAGGCCCCTACCGCGAAAAGAGCGAGGCGAGCGACAGAAGTAATTGACTTTGTATTGAGTCGCGCGACAAAAGCGATTCTGGAGACTAGAGGCAATTTGCGCGACGAGAGCGACAGTTTGAAGTTGAAATCTTTTCAACTTTCTATGAGGCGGTTCTGCGACCAGCCGCGACAGCCAATGACTGTATAGAGGTCAGTGACCACAGCCAATGGGAATGTTTGAATGCTTTGCCTTCTGCTTGTAACGGACATACTGTAGTGGCTTCAATCGCGCTTATCGCTCTGTCGCTTGAATCGCATCGTGCCTGGTTTATTCGTGCGGTTAGACTACATTTAATTCTTTAATACTAAGGGGTGGGGTGGGGGGGTGGTGGCATGCATATGATGAGATCAAGGGGGCCTTTGTCAGGCTTATGATGAGGTCAGGGGGCGTTTGGTCAAAACCACTGGATAAGAGGAAAGGGAGGGGAGAGACTGGTGAGAGAGGGGTTGAAAGAAAGAGAGAGAGAGAGAGAGAGAGAGAGAGAGAGAGAGAGAGAGAGAGAGAGAGAGAGAGAGAGAGAGCATAACAAAAGAAAGAGGGGTGATGTGAAAAGAGAAAATCTGAAAGACAGGCAGAGGGAGAAAGAAAGGGAGAGAGAATGAAGGAGAGAAAGAATTAGAAAATAGAGAGTGCTCATGAAAGACAGAAATAGACCAACAGAGGGATGAAGTAGCAGGAAAGCCTTCGCTCCTGGGTAATTATCTGTCCTCTATGTGTGTGTGTGTGTTTGTGTGTGTGTGTGTGTGTGTGTGTGTGTGTGTGTTGTTGGGGCGCGGGGGGGTTGGGGGGGTGGGTAGCATGCAACAATGCTTTCGAGAAATGGGGTCCAGAACTGTAATGCAAAACTTGAGCACACTCACACACACACACACACACACACACACACACACACACACACACACACACACACACACACACACACACACACACACACACACACACACACACACACACACACACACACACACACACACACACACACACACACACAGCCTTGACTCCTGGGTAATTATTTGTTGATTAATCAGGTGATTAATCGCTGCACTAACGAGGACAGCGGTGGCCTCTGTGTTGCCTAGTAAATGCACTGAAGCAAGGGTGTGTGTGTGTATATGTGTGTGTGTGTGTGTGTGTGTGTGTGTGTGTGTGTGTGTGTCTGTGTGTCTGTGTGTCTGTGTGTCTGTGTCTGTGTCTGTGTGTCTGATTGATGTGTATATTTGATTTTGAATGGTTGGTGTACTAACACACAAGCACACACACACACACACACACACACACACACACACACACACACACACACACACACAAGCATAGGCACGTGCGCAAACACACACACAGGCATGCACACACACACACACACACACACACACACACACACACACACACACACACACACACACACACACACACACACACACACACACACACACACACACACACACACACACACAGCTGTCCTCTCGACCTCTTGTCCACATCTACACACATCCACCTCGAACCTTCAGCCAGCCCTAATGCTCTATCAGGGGTCCTCCAGGACTGCCAAATCACACATAACTGACCTTTCAGCTCTGCCCACCTGTGAAAGGACCAGATTATTCTCTTTTGCTACCCCACTTTCTCTTTACCCTTTACATTACATTACACTGAGCTGACGCTTATTTTATCCAAAGCCACTTACAGGTATTTTAGGTACAGGGTATTGGTTACAGTCCCTGGAGCAATGTGGGGTTAAGTGCCTTGCTCAAGGGCATGAATGGCTTTGAGCATGAATGAAGGTGCTGTTAAGAGTGGGATGTGAACCTGCAATCCTCTGATCTGAAGACTAGCGCTCTAACCATTGAGCCATGACTACCCTTTTATCTTGCTTTATTACAATGGTGACTTATTACAATGGATCAGAGAGGGGGTCAAGTCAGACTAGCAACATTCACTTCCTCAACAACCAACTCAACCCACAGCCATCCAATTTGATTAGTTTTTTGTGAGGGAACAGCACACATATCTGGAGTGCCACTGTGCCAGGAATACTCTAATCACCACTCAGTCTGTGTTTGTAGAGAATCTGGTGAAGGCTGTTGAAGTCCAAACGTAATACAGCCATGAAATAATAAAAGACAACAAAAAGGATTTCAAGTGTGCAGACCTCTCACTCCGAAACTAAGCCTTTGTCCTGCACCTTTCCTTGGGATGTTTGTGCACAATCTTCACCTTCAACTGAAGGAGTAGCTGTCCATACAGCTGCTGTAATTGGACTCTCAGGGAAGGAGAGTTTGTGGCTAAACAGTTTCAAAGACTAGGTTGAGGAACGGCGGAAAACAGGGTTAAAAAAAACAGCTGCCCTTGAGCATGTCGATGGCTTGTCTAACTCATTATCTCAGGGAGGAGAAATGAGATGTAAAAACAGATGTAGCGCATGGCAGTGTGAGGAGTGTAGCAAGAGAGGAAAGCAGACAAGGAAAACAACTGAAGCGAGCAGAGAGGAAGGGCATACAGCAGAAAGAGAGAGAGAGAGAGAGAGAGAGAGAGAGAGAGAGAGAGAGAGAGAGAGAGAGAGAGAGAGCGAGAGAGACTAAGAGACTATGTAAACAACAGAGATGTTCAGATGACAATGTAGATAGGCAGCTTGAGAGTAAACAGTGTTGTTTTTCTTGTGTAGTAGTGAATTGAGACAGAAGAATGCATTGGGTGAGAAAAATAAATGTTTAGTGTTGCACTGAAAGACTGATTTGCAGAGCAACACATACACACGCGCACGCACACACGCGCACGCGCACACACACACACACACACACACACAAACACACACACTTGCTCCCTCAACAGGTCCCGTAGTTCGCTGCCTGCAGCTGCGTTCTCAGAGGCCTCCACCCTCAACACATTCATCAAAGCAGCTCGAAATAGTCGCTGGTTAAAGCAGGTGCTTGACCGGGGTCACCCTTTCCCTCTGTGTGTGTGTGTGTGTGTGTGTGTGTGTGTGTGTGTGTGTGTGTGTGTGTGTGTGTGTGTGTGTGTGTGTGTGTGTGTGTGTGTGTGTGTGTGTGTGTGTGTGTGTGTGTGTGTGTGTGTGTGCGCGTGTGCTTGACCAGGGTCACCCTTTTCCTCTGTGTGTGTGGTGTGTGTGTGTGTGTGTGTGTGTGTGTGTGTGTGTGTGTGTGTGTGTGTGTGTGTGTGTGTGTGTGTGTGTGTGTGTGTGTGTGTGTGTGTGTGTGTGTGTGTGTGTATTCCACCAGGGAAGTGTGTTTGCCACTGTATCTTGTGTCCATATGTGAGGAACAGAGAGCCAAAACCACAGGTCTCTTGACATAATCCTCCCTGTGTAAACTCACTAGGCATGACCATATCTTTCCACTCTGTGTGTGTGTGTGTGTGTGTGTGTGTGTGTGTGTGTGTGTGTGTGTGTGTGTGTGTGTGTGTGTGTGTGTGTGTGTGTGTGTGTGTGTGTGTGTGTGTGTGTGTGTGTGTGTGTGTGTGTGTGTGTGTACGTGCGTGCATGCGTGCGTGCATGCGTGAGAGAGAGAGTGTGTGTGAGAGAGTGAGTGAGTGAGCGAGTGAGTGAGAGAGTGAACGAACATGTGCTAATTCATGCTTGTGAGGTGGCCTGCCCTACAGCTGTACCCTCTGGACTTAATTAACTACTGGCGGATATATGGCCGTAAAAAAATACATACGTAAATGCAGAGTACATTCAATGAAAGAAGACACACACGTACAGTTTCCCACAGCTCAGGAAATAGCTTTTTTAGTGATTGGGCGCGTACATCCACCAAGCATGTGGCTTATGAGAGACTGGGCCAATACACAGGGCAGATATAAACACATGCACTGCACACACACATGCACACATACACACGCACGCATGTGTGCAAGTGAGATAGCCAACCCACAGGGTTGATATTCTATAAAACATATAGTATACCACTTCCCTCCCTGTGGCTGACTCCCACTTAAGGACACAAGAACACTCTGTCAGGACACACCAAGACACACATCAAGACACACACACACACACACACACACACACACACACACACACACACACACACACACACACACACACACACACACACACACACACACACACACACACACACACACACACACACACACACGTTGAGACGGCCTGAGTATCACAAGTGTCACAGTTGCTGACAGTGTCAATCCCCATCCCCACCACCACCACACATGCGCACGCACGCACGCACGCACGCACGCACGCACGCACGCACGCACGCACGCACGCACACACACACACACACACACACACACACACACACACACACACACACACACACACACGCTCAAACACCTACCTCCATGACAGATGTCTCTTGCTCCACTTGTTGTTGAGTGGCGTGAGAGCTCGTCTCCTCCGCCCCGCTGATGATGACGATGCCTCTGGTGCAGACAGGTCTGGTAGCGAACACCTCGGAGTCTTCATTAGACCTAGAGTAGCCTGGTCTACACACACGCATGCACGCACACACGCACACACACCATTTATATTCTGGCTCGAGAAGAGCATGTTAATGCCAGTGCTACCAGACGGTAGTTTGTGTACACACACGCACCATCGGTGAGAACCAGGCTAAGGGAAAGCAGCATTCACACTCAAAACAACCAGCTCAGTGTGGAGATAAATGTTGAGATGAGGATGTGACAATGCTGACCTCCACTGTAGCAGCCTAAAGCAGCACAGGTGTGTTCAATTAGGGGAGGAACAGAACACCCAGACCAACTGCCTTTTTTCAAAATTTGAGTTTGAATTTTGGAACTTTGATGTTAGGATCCACCCTTGTCTGCTTTACCAACTGTTTTAGAAGCTGTTTCCACGTAGCAGGATATTTTTATATGTGGGGATTTTTTTCTCCTGGTTACATTGGTTTTGGCCTTCCGTTTCCACGTAGCAGATATTTAAAATCCAGATATAAAAAAGCTGGCTTTAAAAATATCCTGCTTAGGGGGCTGAAACGCATTTGTTACAATAGAGGATTTATTTTTTATCCACATGTTGCATGTACAGCTAAACATGAGAAAAAAATACCCCACAAAAAAATATCATGCTACACGGAAACAGCACCTTAGACGACTAACCGAACCAATTGGCCTGCATCTGTCCTCTGAGCAATGATATTTACCTTTTTTCTCAAGCTCTTACAGTTCTAGTTGTACTAATGAAACTTATTCCAAATAATAATGTCAAGAAATTTCCACTGTTTCACCTTGCTAATGGAGTACTTTCTAAAATTTGGCAAAAAAAGGCAAGCAAACACACACACACACAAACACACACACACACACACACACACACACACACACACACACACACACACACACACACACACACACACACACACACACACACACACACACACACACACACACACACACACACACACACACACACACACACACACACACAGTCATTCAGCTCCACTCACCCAGCTCTCCCGTCTCCTCCAGCCCCCCGAACCTCTGCATGGCTTTGATGGCTTTAGTCAGGGCCTCCTTGGTCTGCAGCTGCCCCGTCACCGGGTCTGGAGGAGGCAGGTAGCCAAACTTACTCAGCCAATCCTGAGGGAAAACACAGGGACAAGGAAAGAAGGGAGGGTTAAGTATACTGTATCTATATTTCTGAAGTTCAGACAGAAATTCATAGTGTTTGCTGATAAAAATTTAGGTTGGCAATGTTTTTAAGAAATTAATTAATAAAAAGTAGGCCTATGTATTTTTGAGACGCATCATAGGTTTGCATATCAATATCACAACGGTCCATTAAAAGAATTGAGTTTCCAGTATAACATCTGAAAATAGCTTAAAGATGCAATGCCACATGCAACAGTCTAGAGCCACCATCCAACGACAAAAAAGAAACGTACAAAGTGTTGCTTTAAAGTCACTTGTCCCTGGCTTTCAGCCTGTGTCTCTCGGCTAATATTCTGTAGTCTGAGCCTGCTGGAGGCTCGCAGCTCCACAAATAGACCTATTGATTTCCACTCAATTTGTCTGCAGTCTTTTCATTAGACTGGCAAAGTGGAGAGCACTTGGGTCTGCTCGCCTGCTTGCTTGGGAAAAATTGCCCACTCATTTATACTCATATCTAATCATAGTCCCACTGATATTCTCTCTCTCTCTCTCTCTCTCTCGCTCTCTCTCTCTCTCACACACACACACACACACACACACACACACACACCACACACACACACACACACACACACACACACACACACACACACACACACACACACACACACACACACACACACACACACACACTCCAACAGCAACCCGTGAAACCTTCTCTGAGTGACAGGAGGATTGTTGACTGTTTGTGCTAACCAAGCTATATAGCCTGAGCCAGGAGCTGATAACATTTCCTTCCACACAGGGTAAAGTCCTTATTATACTGCATTAGGCCTATCAGGGATGACAGTGCAGCACCAATAACATTGCCACCAGCTCAAGGTTTCGCCCAAGAGTTGATAACATTTCCTTCCACACAAAGTAAAGTCCTTATTATGCTGCATTAGGCCTATCAGGGATGGCGGCACAGTGAGCTCAGCTCAGTGAATATAATATATGCCCACAGAGTTCAGGTTTGTACTATACAATCACTGCCAATAATATTGCCACCAAAGCCCATTCAAGTGGCCTGCCTCCTCTCATTGCTATGCATTAACTGAGGATAGAGTTCTTTTCGATTCTCCTTGAGTGCGTGCGTTTGTGCATGCATGTATCAGTGAGGGTTAGAGAGAGACTGGTGTGTGTGTGTGTGTGTGTGTGTAGGACTGCAGGGTGTGTGTGTGTGTGTGGGGGGGGGGGTGCGTGTGTACGTGTGCGTGTGCGTGCTTGCGTGTGTAAGTGAGGGCGAGAGAGAGAGAGAGAAAAACGAATTGAATGAGACAGGAGAGAGTGTCAATGTGTTTGTGTGCAAAGTCATTGCATGTATTGGTTGGGTTGAGCGAGAGTTCATTCAGTAAATAACTATGACCAATAACCTGCAGTGTCTCCATCGACAATCCAATCCAGCGCTGGATGGCATTAATGCAATTGGCTTATGTAGACACAGCAATATCCTCTTCAAATGAAAAGTGTTTCAGCTCCAGCAAACTTCACTTAACTCTTTTTAATGGGCCTCTCTGTGTGTGGAGCCAGAGTAGAGAAGAGCAGGGTAGAGTACACTTACAGAAATGGCCCATAAGGCCTAACTTACTAATTTACACCAGAGCTGAGAAGCGGCACGGGCCGGAAGCGCTCTTTACCGGCGGTGACGAAAATACATGGAAACAGATCTGTACTTCCACACCAACTGGCGGTAGATGGGCAGTAGTGGCGCGGGAGCCGACTTCGCTCCGCGTTGCATTTGGAAAATAGAACTCAAGTAGATTTTGGACGTCAGCGACCGGCGGTGTCCCATTCAAATAAATGGCAAAGTAGCAAACTAGCTATGGCTGTGGGGGGATTTTGAACTGGACTGGCCATGCACGCCAACACTGTCGGTGTGAAAGGCAGAGTAGAACACACCGGCCGACACTAAGCAGAAAGACCTCAGTCGTCCCACTGCCGTTCCGCCATGGTCTAGTCTGAATCTGGCCTAACAATCTGCCATCCACCACAACCCAGGATGTCCAACCAAGCATCCATCCACCTGCTATTCCCTTGCAGCCCAGCCAGAATTAGCAGCCACCAACCACCACCCCGACTGTCCCCCCACCTCATCCTCTTATTATATGCCAGCCATAACATCAGCATCTACCCTGAATGTCCATTCACCCACCTCCCCTATGCACCACAGCCAAAAATACCTTGCCTGGCTCTTCCCTGACCCGCAGTTCCGCACAGCTTCTTGAGCTCCTCTACTAGGTCTGGGAGCATGTAGCAGGATTCCATTTCTCCAGTCAAAAAATATTTGGAGCATTTATTGCTTCAATATCAGCAAATGTTATTATTTGACTGGAGAAATGCAATCCTGCTACATGCTACCTCTGTGCGTGTTGAGCGCCACTAGGGTCTTCAGAGCTACACACACACATACACACATATAGGTCCGGTAGTAACCAGGCTAGAATATACCAGCCTCTGCCAAACAAACTGACTGTTACAGTTTTTCTCGATTGCTTCCACACAATTTCTGGTACTTCACACATAATTCTATAGGAACATCTCACCCATTTCCCAACTCCCCTAACCAGTCACTGAACCATTAGCACAATTTCTTCTTTACGCTCACATTTCAGTTTTAAAAACACACTCTTTTCAAACCACTACACACAGTTCTCTGGATTACACACAATTTTCAAAGAAAAAGAAAAAGAAGAAGAAAGAAAATCCCTGGTTGTCGCATTGAACACACTGTCATCCAAAATACTAAAATAAACTGCCATACTAACTATGTTCACTTCCTCATCACATGGGCAAACTCTCTTCATACTGGTTTACAATCTGAAATCATCACCCCATAAGGACACACATTGCATGTGATATTGATGAAAACACGAGTGGATGCAGTGAGAAAACACATTTGTTTAGTTTTTGAACTCCAAAATATGTTATACAAGAGATCACTTTCAAGTGGTTACCCAATATTTTACAAAAAATTAGTGCAATTTCTTTATATGTCAGAAAAATAACTAAACTAAATAACTAAATCTATTTTTTGCCACATATCTGTGTGCTCTGAGTCTAAAAACAATATGTCAGTATTTTACTAGAGACAAATACCCTCTTTAGTAAGTAGAACACTGAAGAAAATAAGTTTTTACTGTGTGTCAAGTTGAGTATAGAGTTTTACCTTGTGCATATTAGTGTTCAATGGTTCACATAATAGTGCATTAAAATGACTGATTGTGTGTGTCATTTGAGAACAAAAATGCCTTTTGAGAAGAGAGTACATTGTTTTGAGACAAGACATGCATTGTTCAGGAGAAGTGAAGGGTTTTGCCCATTGTGTGTGAATTTTGGGGATTTGTGTGTAGAGTTTTGAGAATTCGAGAACTGCCGACTGTCTACTAAGCACCTCCACTGCCCTCCCTAAGGAACACACATGAGGAGGCAGTGGAGGGCTGAACAGCTGGGGTGCTTAGGGCTCATTTAGCATCAGAGGGAGAGAGAAAAAGAGAGAGAGAGAGAGAGAGAGAGAGAGAGAGAGAGAGAGAGAGAGTGAGAGTGGATTAGAGAGACAGAGGGTGGTATGGAGTAGCCTGGCGACGCCATCCATGTACTCCACCCAAAGGTTTTGGCTCCGCACATCGTCTGGCAAAAGCCTCGAGCTCGGTTCTCTCAGTGTTTCGCCAATCAGCAAACAGTTGAGAGTGGTGACGTAGAACTCACCCGCGAGCTCCGTTACTGATTGGTTAAGGTAACTATATTCACACTTTCGTTTTGTTATTTGTATGCTTTTGCGACGCTATAACGTAACAGGCATGCTAATAAAGCACGATATGGGTTTTGATTTGAGTTTGGAACTTCAATTAATTTAAATGATAGAGGAAGATCCGACCATCTCCCATCGTCCAAGGAGACGGATTCCTCATGGCTTTTGCCAGACTGATTGACAGAGTCAACAGTCGGCTATTCGCCCAGGCTAGGTATGGAGAGGAAGAGAAAGAGAAAAAAAGAAAAAGAGAGGGGCAGGGGGAGCCTGAGTGCACAGGAGAAAAAAATGTGAGAGATGAACAGAGAGTGTAAAAGGAAAACAGAGAAATGTGGGGAAAAAAACCCAATAGAATGCTCGTTGTCAAAGGTGGAAGAAGGAGGAAAAAAAGCTGATGTATATGGCATCACACAGACCTGAAATAATATGTAATGTCAAGGGATGGAGTCTAGAGATATGACAGCCTGTCACTAGAAATTGTAATCAAACTCATAGACAAACAAATTTGTATGCGTATGCACACTACAAGCTCTCACAAAAAGCAAAACCTTTAGTTAGGCCCCATTTAGTTACAACACTGACCTTTACTATGAAATGTCTTTGAAAGGAGACATCTTCAAATAACTGAGTGTATGTAGGTGTGTGTGTGTGTGTGTGTGTGTGTGTGTGTGTGTGTGTGTGTGTGTGTGTGTGTGTGTGTGTGTGTGTGTGTGTGTGTGTGTGTGCGCGTGCGTGCGTGCGTGCGTGCGATGTGTCTGTCTGTTCATCTGTGTGTGTAATTTCATCTGTGACACATGTTTTCCTAAGAGAGCATGGTGGTCAGGCACCCGGTTATGTTCGTTGTTTTTTGTGCCTCAACCTCTTGATTCCAATATACTGTAGCACATCCCCTCACCACATCCACAGTCTCTCTCTCTCTCTCTCTCTCTCTCTCTCTCTCTCTCTCTCTCTCTGGTGCCATATACATCAGCTTTTTTTTCTTCTTCTTCCACCTTTGACAACGAGCATTCTATTGGGTTTTTTTCCCCACATTTCTCTGTTTTCCTTTTACACTCTCTCTTCATCTCTCACATTTTTTTCTCCTGTGCACTCAGGCTCCCCCTGCCCCTCTCTTTTCTTTGTTTTCTCTTTCTCTTCCTCTCCATACCACCCTCTCTCTCTCTCTCTCTCTCTCTCTCTCTCTCTCTCTCTCTCTCTCTCTCTCTCTCTCTCTCTCTCTGGGCCCTCAGACCTTGGCCACTAACCCTGCAGTGCCACTCCTGTTGAGATAGCCGTCTACTGCTGGCTGCTTGTGTGTGCCAAGAAGAACAGATGCATTCAGCTTCACTGCCCAAAGTACCCAGGCACAGGCACAGTACCCCCACCCATCTCTAACCACTACACACGCACACACACACACGTACACGCAGTGTAATAGTGCTAGTGCTCTCTTGGTCTCTGGGCCCTCAGTCCTCGGCCACTAACCCTGCAGTGCCACTTCTGCTGACATAGCTGCCTACTGCTGGCAGATTACTAATATGTGTGGCAAAGAAAAACAGACTGATTCAGCTTTGCTGCCCAAAGTGTACCATAGTGCAACACAATGCCCCCCTCTATCTGTAACTCCCCCATCGGCCATGGTAATACACGGACACAGACATACACACCCATACACACATACGGACACACACACGCGCACACACACACACACACGCGCGCACGCACACACACACACACACACACACACACACACACACACACACACACACACACACACACACACACACACACACACACACACACACACACACACACACACACACACACACACACACACACACACACACACATGCCCCATGCTAAAAAGCCCCACCGGAGTGGACTGCGAGTGTATTGGCAAGCCGTATTTGCCGCTTGAGCACTTTAGTGAAGTCTGAGCTTAAATCCCGACCCCAACACCCTGGCAGGCTTTCCTTATTTTTATTTTTTTCATGCATTTTCTAT
>NC_085867.1:5264845-5299845 GCF_034702125.1 Engraulis encrasicolus | reverse complement strand
GTTTGTCTGTGGGCATCCATGTATGCCAAAGATAAATGCACACACACATGCACGCACACAAACACAAACACAAACACAAACACAAACACAAACACACACACACACAAAAAGCTTCTTAAGTATTTGGATTACATAAATTGGTCAGAAATGTTTACCTTTCCTCAGTTATTTCCCACTTATTTCCCAAGGTTCACGATCAAACCCTAAGGTCTATTTCAGACCAGAACGGGAAACGGGGCGGGAGTTTTACCGGCAGTGGCGAAGATACATGGAAACAGATCTGTCCTTCCACACCAACAAGGCAGTAGTCGGGCGGTAGTGGCGTGGGAGACGGCTCCATGCCGCGCTGCATTTAGTAGAAATTAGAACTGGGGCGGAATTTTGACAGCGGCAGCCGACGGTGTCCCATTGAAATGAAGTAGCAAACTATTGGCTGAGGGGGGGATTTTGGACAAGACTGGCTGTAATGCACGCTGACGCTGTCGCTGTGAAAGGCAGAGAAGAACAAATTGCCTGACACTTGGCTGACCTTGGTCTTCTCGCTGCCGCCACGCCACTCTCTTGTGTGTATCTGGCCTAAAGGAAAGGCTGAAAGTGCACTGCATCACTTTGTGCGTAACACACAACTTGGCAGGAGGTCAAAGTTCAAGTTCTGATTCGGGAATCTGGTGTAGTGTACCGACCTGAGGGAGCAGCGGCGGTTCTGGTGCCGCTTAGCTCTTGTAGACAATTCATACTTTTTTAAAGTCCAACACTTACAGTAGGAATTACAGCTTCAGTCGGAGGCTTTGGCCAGGCCGACCCCTGACTTGTCTGAAAGTGAAAGGCCAAATTTCATTAAACAGGGAGACTTCAGGGCATGACCTGATAGAAAGACTCCTCTTAATCCTACACAATCACTCTCTCTCTCTCTCTCTCTCTCTCTCTCTCTCTCTCTCTCTCTCTCTCACTGTATCTATCTCTCTCTCTCTCTCTCTCTCTCTCTCTCTCTCTCTCTCTCTCTCTCTCTCTCTCTCTCTCTCTCTCTCGACCCTGTTTGTTGATCCCTCGGGGCAGTTTCTGCCCTCTTCTCTTCTCTGACCATGGAGGGCAGGATACACTTACTCGTTATGAGATCACTCCCACACTGGCTGTAATCTCTCAACCTTTCGCTTACTTGTTTTTAAAAAGAATTTCCTCCGGCTCTACTGTATCTCTCTCTCTCTCTCTCTCTCTCTCTGTCTCTCTCTCTCTCTCTCTCTTTATCTCTCTCTCTCACTGTATCTCTCTCACTGTATCTCTCTCTCTCTCACACACTGTATCTCTCTCTCTCACACACACACTGCATCTCTCTCTCTCTCTCCCTCCTTCCCTCCTCTCCCTCTCTCCCCCTCTCTCTCTCTCTCTCTTTCTCTTTCCCCCCTGGTAATCCTAATCTCAGTGGAAGTAATTCCATCCGGAAAACACGCAACTGAACATGACGTAGTGAAAAAAAGAAAAGGTTCAGCATCTCTGCACTGAACAGCCTCTTGTGTTGAGCTTGTCTCGTCTTTTAAACTTCTCCCTCCCTCTACATCTCTCTATCTCTCCATCTTAACTTTTGTTTCTATTTTCTCATTCACTATATCCCTCTCTATTTTCCTATTTTTGTGGAGTCATTCCTCTCCTGCCCTGTCTGCAGCTGCACTCGCCACTCTAATGCTGTACGTAATAATCAGGAGTGACATCACAATTTATCACACGCTCTCTCATGCCAGAAAGAGAGGGAGGAGAGGTAGACAGGGGATAGGGTTAGAGGGAGAGAGAGAGAGAGGGGGTGGGGGAGAGAGAAGTTGTGTTGGAGGCAAGAGAGAAAAGGACATGGGTGAGAGGAAGTGTTTAAGGGAAAGGGACGGGGGGAGAGGAGCATATATAGTAAGAGAATAGTACGGTATAGGTAGACCTATAGTAAGAGAAAGAGGGGGAGAGAAATAGAAGGAGAGAAGTGAGAAAGAAGAAAAGTGTCATAGAGACAGGGACAGATGGAGTGAGATTAGAAGAACCTTATTAAAAAGCGTTACCAAATAAAGAGAGACAGGAAAAGAGTGGAAGGGAGAGAGTTTCTACATGATATCATCTGTCCCCCCCTGAGTGTGTGTAAGTGGGGTCATCTCCTCTACAAAGAGGGGTCTTTCTTCCAAAATCTGGGGGATAAACCACAGACTAGGCCAAAATGGGGGTCTCTATTCCCAAAGCTGCAGTGGCCAATGGTTCTCCTCTGGATCCTGGATCAGTCCTATCCAGCCTCCACTGGTGTCCCTCCTCTCTGAGGCCTGCTGGGAGAGGCACAATTAACCACCTCAGCTGTTGCACACATCCCCACCCCTCCAAAATTACACACAAACCTAAACCCACAGTAGCCAAAGCCAAAGTCATCTGATGCTATGGTGTGTGCCAATGACCAAGAGACAGCAGAGTGCCTTTGATAGCTTTTGAAAGCTGTGCCGGCCCAGATGTGGACAGTGATAAGCGATGTTCAAATGGCATCCCTGTCCCGACATAACCAAAAGACACTGGCCCATAATCAGCAACAGACCCCAGTTTACCAACAAACATAGACAACACAATGTGTACTGTCCAAACAGATGCAACATCCACATGCAGAATACATAAAAAGACATGCAAACAAGCCTGCAAACTCTAAACAGCAGAAGAACGCACACACACACGCACGCACGCACGCACGCACACACTCACGCACGCACGCACACACACGCCACAATGTATAGTTTGTTACGGAATAAATGTTATATGCACACTTCAAATCCAACACCCTCAAAATGGCTGACAAGTGCAGCGTAGTCTGAGCATTACAACTGCATGTCAAAATTGGCAGAAATCCAACACCCCCAAAACAGATGGTATTTTTCAGTTTTGAAGTAAAAATATGAACTGCTGTTGGATGTGTTAGATGGCTTGAGGTGTCAGGTAGGGTTTAAATCTGACTGGATACTTAATCCTAAAAGTAAAAAGAAGAGGAAGAAGGCTAAAGCAAAACCTATTTATCCATGGCATTCAATTTATATACTTTCTTGGAAAAGTTATGAGCCGACAGAGAGAGAGAGAGAGAGAGAGAGAGAGAGTGGGGGGGGATAAGAATGAAAAAGGCAGAAGGAAGGGAAAAGCATTGGAGAAGGAGACGAGAGATGAGATGGGGGGGGGGGGTGAAGGTGCAAGTCAGCAGCAGAAAGTGCAGACAGCCCTCTGCTCCTTTCTCTGCCTCGTGCTCTTGATCCCCGCCTTAAAGATTTGCTGAGGATTAGACACGATGGAAGCAGGAATTAATCCTCGTCTCGATGTTATCCATCCATCCTCTCCTCTCCTCTTCTCTGCTTCCCCATCTCCTCTCCTCTGAAAGCAGGGTGAGAGGGAGCAATGCCAAGTCCACAGAGACACCCCACAATGCCACCGGGGGCTGTTATTGCTGTTGTCATTAGTCAAAAGTGCAGCAGGGCAGGCATTCCCAAAGCCAAGGCCTCTGCAGTCTCTCTCTCTCTCTCTCTCTCTCTCTCTCTCTCTCTCTCTCTCTCTCTCTCTCTCTCTCTCTCTCTCTCTCTCTCTCTCTCTCTCTCTCTCTCACACACACACACACACACACACTGCTGAGGGAGCGAGTGGGACAATCACTCACATACACGCTGCCATCTGCAGAGAGCTGATAAAATAGCTTAATGGCAGTGATGGTGAATGCTGGGATTGTGCAGCACTGTGGACTGGAGTTGAGGAAGAGGGGAACACTATAGGCAAGGCAAGGCAAGTTTATTTATATAGCGCATTTCATACACAGGTGCAACTCAATGTGCTTCACAAAGTTAACAAATGTAAATGAAAGGAAACAGGGAAGAAAGAAGGAAATGAATTAGAGTCAAAAAGCATTTAAAAACATTAAGATAAAACATAAGGTAAAAATAATAATAAAAATAAAATAAAATGAAACAAATTAAATAAAAAATAAAAATAATAAGAATAAGTAATTTAAGCTAGGGGAAAGCATCTGAGAACAGCTTTGTCTTGAGTCTAGATTTAAAGCTATCAATAGTGGGTGCATTTTTTATGTCATCTGGAAGCTGGTTCCAAAGCTTTGAAGCATAGAAGCTAAAGGCTGCCTCTCCACACTTTGTTTTGACTTTTGGAATCACCAGCAAATTCTTCTCCGTTGACCTTAGTGACCTAGTTGGTGCATACAGCTGAAACATATCCAGTAGATATGTGGGTCCCATTCCATTTAGTGATTTAAACACAAGTAGCATAGCCTTAAAATCAATTCTGTAGCTTACTGGGAGCCAATGCAGCGATCTTAAAATTGGAGTAATGTGGTCGAACTTCCTTGTCTTTGTAAGAACCCTTGCAGCTGCGTTTTGTACAAGTTGAAGCTGTTTAATGGTTTTATTGGGGAGGCCAGTAAAAAGACTGTTACAGTAATCAACTTTACTAGAAATAAAGGCATGTATTAGCTTCTCCAGATCATGTTTAGACATCAGGCCCCTAAATTTAGAGACGTTTTTTATGTGATAAAATGCAGACTTAGTAATAGCTTTCATGTGACTGTTGAAGTTTAGGTCACTGTCAATGAGGACCCCAAGATTTTTAACTGTTTCCCTTGCTTTCAGTCCCTTCGTTTCAAGGATAGTAGCAATCTTTTGTCTCTCCTCTCTTTTCCCAAATATAATTACTTCAGTTTTATCTGTGTTCAGCTGGAGGAAATTGTGAGACATCCATTTGTTAATTTGGTCCATGCAATGATAGAGTGATTCAAGGGGGGTATAGTCATTTGGGGACATAGATAAGTAGAGCTGGGTATCATCCGCATAGCTATGGTAATTTATGGAGTTATTCTCGATAATGTGTCCCAGTGGCAACATATACAGATTGAACAGTAGTGGTCCCAGAATGGAGCCCTGGGGGACCCCACAATCCAGAGACATTGGTGATGAAGTATGTCTTCCAATGGCGACAAAAAAACTTCTTTGTTGTAAGTACGATTTTAACCAGTCGATCACTATGCCCGTAAAGCCAACCCAGTGTTCCAGTCTATGTAGTAGTATAGAATGATTAACTGTATCGAAAGCAGCACTCAAATCAAGAAGTACCAAGACGGATGATTTGCCAGCATCAGAATTCAATCTTATGTCATTCATAACTTTAATAAGAGCTGTTTCAGTGCTGTGGTAGGCACGGAAACCTGATTGAAACTTATCAAAATAGCTATTAGAGATTAGAAAAGCAGTTAATTGGTTAAAAACAATTTTCTCTATTATTTTACCCATGAATGGTAGATTGGATATGGGCCTATAGTTGTTTAGTACCAGTGCATCCAGGTTGTTCTTTTTCAGTAAGGGTTTCACAACTGCTTCTTTCAGACAGCCTGGGAATATGCCTGTTTGTAGTGAGGTGAGTCAAGTTCATTATGTATTTTTGCTGGATTTTTATGGGGATTTGGAAAACTATACATTTTTGAAAAGTAGATAGTATAAGCAATCAGAAAAACAATGTTTCCATTTGCACAGGTGGTGGCCATCTTGGATTTTTCAAAATGGCGTCCGAAAAACCTATATTTTGACAATTCTCAGCTTCTGAATAAGTTAGAACATTGATTTTAACTGCTTAACCCACATTTTTAGGGTCACTGAATCTAATGGTGTTAGTTTTATTGCTGTCAGACATTTTGTTACCACACCAATTTATTTGAACTATTGATTTATAGTATTTATGAGTAGATGGCCCACCATTTAAAACATCCCAGCTTGAATGTGCAAAACTGGCACAGTTTACATGTCCACCATTTTGCTGTACATTTACAGGCTTGCCTGGGCAAATTTCACAGCTACATTGTATCCAGTATAAAGGAGCAATGCCACATAGTGAATGTTTTGAGTGTCAACAGGTGCTAATTTTTTTCATTTGGGGGAATCCTTCCGCATGCATGCATTTTCTGTATGATAATACTGGAAACTGACTGCAAGACAGAGTGACAAATCAATTGGTATTATTAATGCACATACGAGCATGTCATTAACTGGTGTTGGTGAGTGTGCTGGAGTGTAACAGTGAGGTATCTGTTTGCTGTTTGTTCTGGTTATATTCACTGGTGAAGAACATTGAGGTGAACAAGAGACATGTCAAGCCCATGAGCTCATTAACTGGAAGCTGTGTGTATTCTATGCCAGTCTGAGAGACTTTGGTTCTGGTCCAGAATCCAAGATTAGACACTAATGGACATGTACGAGAAGTAGTTCAAGAGAGGGTCAGTCTGAGTGATGGGGACCATGATAAATCCAAAGACGACTGCAGAACTGCACAGCTGAGACACCAGGGACACAGAAAATAGTCCAGCATCTCTCCTGTCACTCAGGTGCAACCAACAAAGTTCAAATACAGCATGCAAGCAACCAACATGCACATCATTTCTACAGGACGGTGCACAGCCAAGAAGCGTGGCCAGAAGAGAGGATGAACAGAAATGGATGACCCAGGCCCCTCAACATCTAATTCTTCTCCACTCCACTCGTCAAGAAACAAAGCTCCATCTGTCAAAAGGACGATGGTGAACTACTTTATCTGGGTAGAACTGCAAATGCCGGTAAATCTGCAAAGGCTGCTTTGGAACAGTCCCAGAATCTCACACTCAAAACTAGACTGAACACCCGCATCTCAGCAGATGATGCACATGAAATTCATGTATGATATCACAAAGATTGTGGGACAAACATGTGTCATGTACTGCAAGACTCAGACCTGACAGAAATACAACTGTCAAAGAAGCCTTGACGTTAACATGTCTGCTTGAGCTGATCAACCGTATTGATGTGGAAACATAAAACAAAGCATACACATCATTGAAAAAAATTTATGTCAACATGCTTGATTCAGAAGCCTTGGTGAAACATGAACTTGCATTCAGTAGAAAGTGGCCAAAAGAGAGACACACCCTTGCTAGTCTGTACAGTTCAGCTGGGACATCTTTGATGTTGCCGGATAATTGTATGGCATCTGTTCCCTGGCCTGTCTTGGTAAAGGTTGCAATGTTCTTCCTTATCACCTGTGCTGCTTTGTAAATTGCCTTCATGTTATCATATTCATCAGTTGTCATTGCAGCATGAACCATGTCTTCTTCACATGCTTCTGGTAGGGACTGTTGACTTCTTTCGGTCATTTAGAACAGACAGACTTCAGTTATGGCAAGACTGTGAGGATTCTCTTTTTCAGCCACTTTCTACTGAATGCAATCTTTGTAATTGAATGTGATTGTGATTGAATGTGATTGAATGTGCATCATCTGCTGAGATGCAGGTGGCCAGTCTTGTTTTCAGGGTTGGATTCCGGGACTTTACAGCAGCCTTTAGAGTTTTACCACCATTTGCAGTTTTGACCTGATAAAGCAGTTCAGCATTGTCCTTTTGGTAGAAGAAGCATGGTTTCTTGTCGAGTGGACTTGTACGAAATCTTGTGGATGGTGGAGAAGAATCAGATGCTGAGGTGCCTGGGTCAGTCATTTTTCGAGACTTGGTCTGACCAAGCCCATAACAATTAACATTTCCCAAACGGCATGGTTGATCTGCCTCCGTAGGTTTGCTACTGGTTGACTGTTGTCCGACCAAGTGAGTGGAGTTCCCGATTTTTTTTTTAGATCAGAAACAGTATTTACATTGCTCTTGGCCTGCCTAGAAGCAATGCTGAAGATGCTGCATCACTGGGAGGGTGTGGCCTGTCTAGTGCAGTTCTGCAGTCGTCTTTTGACTTTAACATAGCCCCCATCACTCAGACTGGCCCCCTCTTGAACTACTTCCAGTACATGTCCATCGGTGTCTAATCTTGGATTCTGGACCAGAACCACCTTTTGGCATCGTCAGACTGGCATAGAACACACAGCTTCCAGTTAATGAGCTCATAATGCTTGATAATGCCTCTTGTTCACCTCGATGCTCTTCAACCATGATTATAACCAGAACAAATGGCAAACAGAACCCTCACCATTACACTCCACCACCATCACCAACACCAGTTAATGACAGTATGTGTTATTATTATAACATTATAATATTAATAACACCAATTTATTACTTAATTAATTTGTAACTGTGTCTTGCAGTCAGTTTCTAGGATCATCATACAGAAAATACATGCATGCTGAAGGAAGGCAAAAGGCAAAAATTGAACGCCTGTTGACAATCAATATATTCACTACATGGCGCTGCTCCTGTTTACTGGATACAATGTAGCTGGTATGAGCTTTGCACAGGCAAGCCTGGATACATACAGCACAATGCTGGACACGTAAACTGTTTTGCACATTTTAGCTGGGATGTTTAGCATGGTGGGCATGACAGACATGCATCTACGTGTAGATACTATACAGTAAATCACCTGTTCAAATAAATTAGCATGGTAACAAACTGTCTGAGAACATTACAACTACCACCAGTATATTCAGTGACCCTGAAAATGTAGGTTTAGCCGTTTGAATCAATGTTTTAGCGCATTCAGAAGCTGAGATATTGCGAAATTATGTTTTTTCGGAAGCCATTTTGAAAAAGCCAAAATGGCCGACATGCAGACACTTGTGCAAATGGAAACATGTTTTTTCTGATTGCTTATACAATATACTTTTCAAAAATGTATAGTTTTCCAAATCCCCATAAAAATCCAGCGAAAGGTTCAGATCCAAACGTAATGAACCTGACTACTACAGCGAGGTGCTGAATTGGGGTTAATGAGGTCTGTGTGTGTGTGTGTGTGTGTGTGTGTGTGTGTGTGTGTGTGTGTGTGTGTGTGTGTGTGTGTGTGTGTGTGTGTGTGTGTGTGTGTGTGTGTGTGTGTGTGTGTGTGTGTGTGTGTGTGTGTGTATGTGTGTGTGTGTGTGTGTGTGTGTGTGTGTGTGTGTGTGTGTGGAGGGGGGGTGCTTGAAGAGGGAGGAAAGGAAGTGGGTGAGTGATTAAAGGTGCAGCGTGAACAGTTTGGACTCATAATGCATCACACTGTCTTTCCCATCAATTTCCGCACAATCATTGGTTGTGAGAGAGGGGAAAAGGCAGAGAGATAATAATAGTCTATAGAATAAGATGATGGTGAGAAGGAGGAAGGACAGAGTAAAGCAGAATAAAAGAGTTGGACACTGACTCAGAGTGCAGTGTGGCGCGAGCAGCTACTTCGGTTGGCAGTTTTGAGATGTTATCATCTCAGGTGTGTGTAGATGCTTCCCCATGTGTGAGATGGGGGAGGTTTGCCTGCCTCGCCTGTGATAAGAGCTAGATGGTCACGGCCCTGAGAAATAACAACACTGGGCTGAGCTGCTGTAAGCAATCATTGGTTTAGCTGACACACGCACGCACACACGCATGCACGCACGCACGCACACACACCCACACACACTTACACAGGAAGGCAGTCCATCATCTCCAGACAGACCCACCAGTAGCACTGCTGTGGAGGGGAAAGAGAAATTCTTCGTACAGACATTGCAGTGGGAAGGCCTTACAATCTGAGAATCATACACACCACAGACCAGCTAGCTCTGCACTACTCACTCAAATATGTGCGGGGGGAGAAATTGGTGGAGAGAAAAAATGATGTGGAGAAAGGAAGGAATTGTTGATTTTGTTTTCCAGTTTGTGATGTAGCTCAATGTAACCCACTCTGCTTTGTCCAGACTGGACACATATCATGACTAAGTAAAAAATAAAATGAATGTAGTGAATTTCATGAAGTGAAATTAATGAAGTGAACGTGAAAGCCCAACTCCCATTGTCATTGTGACACAGCACTCCACACAAGTGTTCACTGCATACTGCACACGACAAAATTGCACTTATGCCTCACCCATGCAAGAGGGCAGCCCTAAATGGCCCAGAAAGGGAGCAGTGCGGCAGGACGGTATCATGTTCACGTCAAGGTATCTCAGTCATGGAGGAGGATGGAGGAAGAGCACTGGGTAATTACTCCTCTCACCAACCTGGCGGGTCGGGAGTTGAACCTTTGGGTTACAAGTCTGACGCCCTAACCGCTTACCCATGACTGCCCTACAAATTGCAGGCTGACTATGCAATCTTTGTGCGAGAGGCAAATCATTGCAGAGTGTTGCGTGCGTGAGTACTCAGCAACCCTACAGAACATACTTACACTTTACTTGGCAGGGCTAAACTAAGCATTAAGTATGAAAGTGGAAGTGGTTTAAAAAGTGAAAAATAAAAACTTTCCCTTTTCACATCAGCAGCAAAACCACAGGTGGCCCAGAACCTGTTGGTCTCTTTCACTGCATATGCGAAGGCAGGTTTGATAAAAATGTATGCATGCCTAATAAAAAATGTGCCAACGTAAAACAGGGGAACACAAATTGCGGTAAGAGAAGTCATAAAGTGGCTGTTCATGACTGTGGGTCTTTTAAAGGGACACAAGGTAGGATGGCGTAGTCTGTGCGGTGACCGTGACATCCCTGTCTCAAAATCTACACAGTACTGAAAAAAATGCTGTTTAAATAAACTCGCTGTGTGAATGATTTTCATCACGGAATGCCAGCAGTGCATACAAATCTGAATACGGTATGTAAAGCAATTTTTCGTATGAGAAGTGTTTCCCACGGCACTCGTTCGGACCGCTCTGTCAAAAGTTGCATTTGGGGTTTTTTGACAGCGGACCATGGAAGTGGTCGCGAGAATCATCGTTCACTTACTAATGACTCAAATAAGCATCAGACTCAAATAAGCATTAATTAACAGTGATTCGTTTAACTTTAAATCCTACCTAGAGCCCCTTTAAGAAGACCAGACAAGTACATAACCTATACAGAGCACACAGAGCAGTAGACTGAGCACCATATTGAAACCTCCAGCTTCACCACACTGCATAACAATGTACTTGCCTCAAAGACTTTCTGATTTATTCTGAATCATTCCACAAATTAAAAGTCTATTATGTATCTCCAGAAACAGAAAGACTGATGCATTTAGGGTGATACACTTGGCCAATTCTTTGCACAGTTCCAGAGGTGTAAAATATTGTAACATTCAGAGATGATGACACATTGCCTAGGCATAATGTAATCACAAAGGAGAAAGCTATTAAACAAGCTGGGAAAGGAGAGAGAGAGAGAGAGAGAGAGAGAGAGAGAGACAGAGACAGAGACAGAGACAGAGACAGAGAGAGAGAGACAGACAGACAGACAGAGACAGAGACAGAGAGCACATGTACCCAGGGCCGCCGACAACTTTGGCAGGGCCCGGGACAAAGACATGGGTGGGAGACGTGACGCCTTGTTATTATTCCTCTTAAAAACAAATGTCAATTAAGAAGAAGTGGTACATTATGTTTCATATTAGTCTTATATGAGAAGAAACATTTTGTTAAGATTTTATGTAAAGGTTTATATGTCAAATATCCTGCTGTGGGACGGTAACATTAATGAAACCTGGAATATAATATATATATAAATTAACCAACAGCATTTTCAATACTGTACAGTATGAAGCATTTGGCATGATTGCATAAATATTAACTTGATATTAAGATATGTGAATTTGAAAAAAATTCAACACAGTAACATTAACTACAGGTTAAAATTGCGTCCTGTGGGGTGACATGTATGTCAATGTTGGTGAACGGACAGTTGCAAGGCCAACTACTCCTCACCAGTCAGTACCTCAGCTATTGGAGAGTGGTCTGGAAGTTTAAGGTGACTCTTCACCTCTTAATATGTCTACATATTGCAATGTTTCTGTCACGCAATGCTTAGGTTCATTTTATGGTGTCCTGTGGTGTGACTGCTCTTACAGAAGGGGAACAAAGTTTTTTATAAATGAAAACACATATTAAGATTAAACACAATATCATTATCTAGTTAGCATGATCTCAGATGTCAGTCATGTATACAAAAGATTAATAAAACCATCATTTAACTCCTTACATCAGCAAAATCTTTCAACAGGGTCCATTACTGCTGTGGAAATTAGTATAATTTCTCGCCTCTCATTTTTCACTGTGAAAACTACAGCTAAACAGAGAAAATTCTTGTCTGTTGTTGTGGCCCATCATTGTGCTGTTTATCGGCACTGCATGACTTTGATTGAGAGTCTCCACGCAATCGTTCAGCGATGCTCTGAAAGTCCATTAGAGAGCGGTTAAAACAGCAGTATTCATCATAGCTGAGAAACTATCATTTCCAAATGTCAAAACAGAGTGTCCCTGAAGTGAGCAAAATGTATAGTTTCTACAACGTTTTGGCTTCCTAAATTCTCCATTTGATTTTCACCACTGAATCCAATCCAACAGCTGATACAATTTTCAAAATAAACGCAAACTCGTGACATTTTTTAAATAATTTTCAGCACATTCATTGCTGATGCCCAGAGGTCTCCAAACAAAGGCCCATGGGCCAAATCCAGCCTCGGCATGGCAAATATTTGGCCCCCCATGAGGTCAGAACAGATGAATGTGTGTGATTTTTTATCACTAAAAAATCAGTGGGTTATCATATCTCTCCAAAGCATTCACAGAGAGTTAGATTTCATGTTAACAGTCGCATAACAGACTTTGACAAGATGGGAATGTTTTCTGTCCAGACATCTAACTTGTTTCTCATTGGGTTGGGGCTTTGGTTTGGCCCACAGCCTTACTTGCACTACATAATTTGGCCCTTGGAGAAAAATAATTGGAGACCACTGATCTCGACTGTAGGTAGATTAGTGACAAGGGTAGACAAGGGTACCCCTGAGCGTGTGTGTGTGTGTGCGTGCGTATTTCAGTGTAAGCCTGTTTGTACATGCCGACAGCAGACTGTGAAAGTGATCCCTCGCTGCATATCAAGAGAGGATGACAAAGCCACTAACACAGCACCCCCTCTGAGCCAATTACCTTTCTCTTCACCCCTACATAGATACACACACACACACACACACACACACACACACACACACATACAAACGCACACGCACACGCACATTTAATTATTACCTTGTTTCCTCTCCCCTGTGCAGGCACGTGTACAGAACAGTGTTTGCATTCATCTCCAGACACAGATATACGCACGCAGGCATGCACGCACGCACTTCATCATCCCCCCCATGTGTACAGAACAGTGTTTGCATTCATTTTGTTTTGTATCTACCTAACTAAATGGCTTGCCGAGGTGATTTGCTTGATTGATTCCTGTTTTCAACTGCATTATTCTGTTCTTTGCTTTTACAGATTAATTCATCCATTGTTTTTGTAACAAGGGGCACACACACACCCACACCCACACCCACACACACACACAGTTTTGTGCAGTCTATCTTACAGTGATCATAAGAATATAATCATAAGTTTACGAACAGGGGGGAACAGAGAGAGAGAGAGCGGGGTGGGTGGTGAGAAAGTAAAAGAGAGAATGAAAATGAGAATGAATTCATGCATCACATACAAAAAAGCATTTTCTCCGCACCTGTGTGTGGGTGGGAGACGTGACGCCTTGTTTTTTCGTAACATTGGTTAAAAACCTACAAAACTGTTATTTTCCTTTAAAAAACAAATGTCAATGAAAAAAGATGTGGTACATTATGTTTCATATTATTCTTAGATGAGAAGAAACATTTTTGTTAAGATTTATGTAAAGGTTTATATGTCAAATTTCCTGCGGTGTGACTGTAACATTAATGAAACAATATATAATAATATATATATAAATTAACCAACAACATTTTGAATAATGTATGAAGCATTTGGCATGATTGCATAAATCTTAACTTTAGATTAAGATATGTGAATGTGGAAAAAACTCAAGACAGTAATATTAACTACAAGTTCAATTTCGTAACACAAATTGCGTCCTGTGGGGTGACATATATGTCAATGTTTGTGAATGGGCAGCTGCAAGGCCAACTACAAGGGTCTTAAAGACTGGCTCCTAACCAGTCAGTACCTCAGTTATTGGAGAGTGCTGTGGAAGTTTAAGGTGACTCTTAACCTCTTAATATGTCTTCATATTGCAATCTTTCTGTCACACAATGATTAGGTTCATTTTATGGTGTCCTGTGGTGTGACTACTCTTATAGGAGGAAAAAAAGTTTTTTTATTAATGAAAACACATATTAAGATTAAACATGATATCATTATCAAGTTAGCATGAGCTCAGATGTCAGTCATGTATACAAAAGTATTAAAATGGCCATAATGCAGTGAATTCCCTGTGGTGTGACTCCATTTTCCTGCGGTGTGACATGCCTATGCTATGTGTTGATGCAGGACACATTTTCCCAAAAATGGCAAAAATAAGGTGAAATTCCACAGACCACTGAGTGCTTTATTTTTTTCTATTTTTTTCCAATTTTTATCCATCATTTTTTTCAGGAATTTGAAAAACTTTTTTTTTTTTTTGCGTTACGCCCTTGAACGTCAACCACCCGTGTACAGAACAGTGTTTGCATTTGTGTTTCTGACTGAAAAAACTCTTGACTGAAAAGCTCTTTGGTTTTTTTTCCATTATAAGTTTCACAAAGGGCATACCCACGCACGCACGCACGCACGCACGCACGCACGCACGCACGCACGCACGCACGCACGCACGCACGCACGCACGCACACACACACACACACACACACACACACACAGACACACACACACACACACACACACACACACACACACACACACTACAGTGGATGTCACAGGAACATACAGAGACAAACAATATCTGTCTGTCAGAGATAGTCAGGAAAAAGAAGAACTATAGCGACTACCATAACAGACAACCAGACTTTGTGTCAGACCAACTCAAGGTCTTGCACGCGTGCACACACACACGCGCACGCACACATACACACGTGAGCACGCACACACACACACACACACACACACACTTATACAGACGCACACACTTACATAGACACAGACACAGACACAGACACACACACATACTGCCTTCAATGCATCAACAATGATTGTGCTGAAATTGATGGGAAAGACAGTGTGATGCATTATGAGTTCAAACTGTTCAAGCTGCATCTTTAATCACTGACCCACATCCTTTGCGCCCTCTTCAACCCCCCAACCTCATTAACTCACCAATTCAGCACCTTCAGTGTTCCCCTCTTCCTCAACTCCTGGTGCTGCACCATCCCAGCATTGACCATCACAGCCATTAAGCTATATTATCAGCTCTGCAGATCACGCACGGCAGGCAGGAGGAAAGTGTGAGACAGACATGTGCCTGGAGCGGCTTCCTCTCTTGTCAATCTGCTCATTACATGTTGGAAGCTTGTTCAGATAACTCCAACAGGAGGAAGACAGATATGGAGCAGACAGGAAGAGAGAAAAGATAGCTACAGTAGATATGAGAAAGAGAGAGAGAGAGAGAGAGAGAGAGAGAGAGAGAGAGAGAGAGAGAGAGAGAGAGAGACAGAGAGAGAGACAGAGACAGAGAGAGAGACAGAGAGAGAGACAGAGACACAGAGATTTAGATGAGAGACGGAGGGAGTCAGGTGTCTGTGAGAGAGAGAGCTTTTTTCTTCAAAAGTTTATAATAATAGTTTTTCAGGCACCTCCCATCCCCAACCATCAGCCTACCTGACATGCTTACCAATTCATTGGCTTTGTCGTTAGCCCAATGGTCAAGATGCGCACTGAATGTATGCAAATGCCCTGGGTTGGTAGGGGGATGTGGTAACGTACCGACAAAGGGCAGTATGTTGTGGAAGAAATGAAGATGATATGGATGCTATAGAAGATAGTATAGTCCCTCTGGTTGTCCAGTGCAATCTCTGAAGTTCAGTTTTAATTGCATGCATATTTGTCTCTCTTGTTCATCACATTTGTAATCTTCCCCATACTGACTGCCCTCAGCAAGAAGTCTGAAATCCAGTGGAAAATGACATATTCTGGGGAGGCCTCAGGCTATGTAATCACAACAAGGAGGAATAAAAACTGATGTCATGCCACCAATCAAGCACAAAGAACTGTCTTTAAGCCGACAGCCAATAACAACCCCTTGCTACAGCAGTATATGTACAGTGGTGCTCATATGTTTACATACCCCAGCAGAATATACGCTTTCTCTGCGATTTCTCACAAAATATGACGGATTACACAAAACCTTTTTTTTCACTCATTGCTAGTGACTGGCTTAAGATATGTATTAGCAATATTCTGTGTTTACTCTTTCAAAAGCATGATCACAACCCAAACTACCCAAATGACCCTGTTCAAAAGTTTACATACCCTAGTTTCTGATGCTGAATATGGCCCTGTTTAACATCAAGGACCGCTCTAAATTGTTTGAGGTAGTTGTGGATAAGGCTCCTAATGCTCTCAGATGACAAAACAGCACATGGCAGAATGGTTGTTTCCTATAATACCTTTGGGTCTCTTGCTGGAACCTCACATTTGAGGTTTCCCCTGAGTGGCTCAATCATGTTGAGATCAGGAGAGTGAGACGGTCACACAAAAACTTCATTTTATTATTTTTGAAGCTAATGACAGGTTGATTTGGCTTTCTGTGTCGACACATTGTCATGTTGGCACTGTTGGAATTTCAATTCAGAAAAACAATATGAGGGGTTTGGTTGGAATCAAGCCAATGGGCAAGGGAATCATTGCATTGCAATGATCATTGCAATGAAAATTGTTCAGGAGGCATAGGACAACCAAAAAATAACTTCAGGTGAAATATAGGACAACATGAAAAAAATGTTTTAAACTGTACAGGAAAGAGGCACTTGAGGAAAGATGGGCTGTTGGGGGTTGCCAGAAGAAAGCCATTACTACAAAAATGCAAACATGTTATTTTGCATATGATACACCAAATAGCATAGTGAGAAGCATCAGAATGCATGTGACAAATTCATTTGGAAAAATGAGATCAATATGGAACTTTTTTCAGCCACTATTAACAGTACCATTTGGAGAACAGTCAAGGGAGCCATGATGAAAGTTACACCATCCCTTCTGTGAAACATGGTTATGGACCACTGATATCATGGGTACATTTGAGTTACAAATGCACTACACTTTTGGTCCATACTCACAGAATGATGAATACATTGCCCTGTGAAAAATACTAGAGGAAACTTGACACTCATCAGCCTTGAATCTGCACATGGTTCATTGTTTGGACATGCCAACATGACAATATTTCAGCAGAGAAAGCCAAATCAACCCGTCATTAGCTTCAAAAAGAATAAAATGAAGTTTTTGTGTGACCGTCTCACTCTCCTGATATCAACATCATTGAGCCACTCAGGGGAAACCTCAAATGTGCGGTTCCAGCAAGACACCCAAAGGTATTATAGGAAACAACCATTCTGCCAGGAAGAATATGCTGTTTTGTCATCAGAGAACATTAAGAGCCTTATCCACAACTACCACAAACAATTTAGAGCGGTCCCTGATGTTAAACAGGGCCATATTCAGCATCAGAAACTAGGGTATGTAAACTTTTGAACAGGGTCATTTGGGTAGTTTGTGTTGTGATCATGCTTTTGAAAGAGTAAACACAGAATACTGCTAATAAATATCTTAAGCCAGTCACTAGCAATGAGTGAAAAAAAAGGTTTTGTGTAATCCTTCATATTTTGAGAGAAATCGCCAAGAAAGCGTATATTCTGCTGGGGTATGTAAACATATGAGCACCACTGTATAAACGGCCATCCGGGTACTTTGCTTTTTGGGGGGAAAACAATCTGAATGTCTCATTAACTTACATGCTACATCGGCTAGCTTAAATGAACACAGTCCATGCTTCAGCCACGGCTGTTTGGCTGTATTATTTGAACAGCTGACAACACAACACGTCTTCGGTATGTTGAGCGTGAACAACGCTAGTCTACAGGTCCTTGTCTTTCATTTGTTCTTTCCCAATTCCCAATTGACTTGCATTGGCTTACCCCCAATGTTTTCCCCCAAAAAGGGGTGTAAGGCACATGGCACACATCTAGCCTGGTCCTGACCATCCCATAATACTACCATTTCATTTCGTATTCATGGTCTGGAGGTTGTTTGATCTGACGCGATTGCAGGAAGCGGGAAGGACATTTTCGGAAAAATCAGGATAAGTTGTTGAACAAACACCTCTGACGTCTATCTTTGGCGATGTAGGATCGTTTAACAGACAAATCTGACAGAACATCACACCGTAGGATAAAATGACAATGTAGGGCTGTTTGTCAGAACACCGGCAAAATCCTACTACCCAGACGTAGTGCAGAGTACGTAGGATGGTGTGCGAGGCTAGCACACATCAAGCCGTTTATGCGTATTGGTGCTTGTTGAGGTTGATGTTCAGGGTGGGGTTGTGGTTGTGGTTGTGCTCTCGTGAGGGCTCTGTGTCTGAAAAGGAGTTGTAGTTGCTTTATTTGCATAATTGGAATATGATCGTGTCTCATTACTTGTGCCAGGAATGATGAGCTGCAGACTAGACTACATGCTCAGTCTAGGAACTCAGCAAGCCCCCGCAGGGATATTTTGCAAGGAGGCCTGATATTTTTCTTCTTTTGTCTAAATGGCCTGGCTTTAAAAAAGTGGTGAAATATCAACATGGGCATACATAATGAACTACGGAATAAGTCAAATAATATAGTGTATGTAACAGTATAAAATATAAGTTAAATTATTGCCACTTGAGAAGTCTCCTGCTAAAAAGAGCACTAAATCATATCATAGAGTTTGCAAAAGCTAGTTCAGTTCACTAACACTGTTAAAACCATTGCTCTTTTACTTCTATTTCTGTCAGTGGTGTAATACAACATCAGATACAGTGCTGTATGAAATAAAATGAGTGCTAAATGTATGAAATATAGGAGCATGTGTAGAATGTAAAGAAAATGTGTTCTTGTGAGAAGATCCTTTACTGTAATATGCTCCATGCTCCTAAAAAAAACCCTCTTCATTTTGTTTCTGCAGCCTGGATTCTTTTTGCTACTTCAGTGTGAATAGTCAGCCATATGAGGACACAAGTCAATGGCCCTGACAAGACCAAAAGATGACAAATACAAAGTTTGTTCAGTGTACCGGAGCAGCATTAACCTGTCATAGGCTCTGAAACAAGTGTGTTCGAGGTTAGCAAACTGGCTTGAAGGTATTACTGCAACATTTACACACCACTGAATACTGATAGAGTCTTGAGCCCTCTATTGTTTATATTGGCAGAGGGCAGCCGCAGTGGGGGCTGACCAACCTTCTGTCTTACCTCAGAACAGAAGTCTTTCACAGAGAAAAAAAGGACAAAAACAACCCCAACTCTGCACTTTCCTTTCTCTTTTCTATTCTCTTTGTTTTTGTCTCTCCTGTGGTACACCAACCCTCAAGGTCCTTTATGATTCATGACCCACAGTTCAACTCCATGAAAACATCACAAGGCTCCTTATTCTTCGATTCACCCTCAAAATGAAATGGCCAGATTTCATCATGGTTAGAGCAGGCAAACCAGACCAAATCAAACAAAAGTAGGCTAAAACATGGTGTTACAATAAAAATTGAATCCAGAAAAAAAGTTTTCCATTCCTCAACTTGAAAGTGCCCATTCTTTCCTCCCTCCTCTCAACACTGATCAAATATTTACCTCCTTCAGAGGGAGCCGGGCATCTGCGTTGCATCAGAGGGTAACCACATGTGGCGCCTCTAATTATGTGTAGGTTTTAACGGCTCGTGCCCACCACTTTTGGCAGTCAAACACAAACAAAGAAGCCAGTTCCCTGTTTGGGGGACAAACAAAAGCAAACAAACCCTAATGGCAAGCTTAGTTCTGAGATGGACCATGACTCGCGCTTAGTTTCCCCTGCTTGTGTGTACATATCTCCAACACTCTAACAAATCCCCCCACCCCACAAAAAAGGCAAAAAAAGAAAAGGACACGGGAAGACAGAAGGTAGAAGAACCCTTCGGAAAGTGTTTTATACTGAGTCGATACGCTATGCCCTTCATTCAGCTCCCAATCTGGCCTGGCCCGTGGCCAATCCACACAAACAGAAGGACCAAATGAGGTTGAGCAGTAGGGCTGTAACGATAATGTATTAAACCAAGAAATCGTGATACACAGAGTCACAATACTGTATTGTGACTCTGGAGGAGAAAGGAGAAAGTACTTCTCGTGATGTGCCCTTTCAAAGTTTTATTACACTTCAGTCCAGAAAACAACCACATGATATGATGTGATAGTTCCTACAAGCTTCAAATCATCATCATAATTATTTAAACTTTCTTTTAATTATTTATAGCCTCTTGTACATAAATTATTATAGTTTTTATTCAGAGTTTATTTTGGCAAATATGAAAAAAAAAAGCTAAATTAAACTGTTCAGGTACCGTGGGGTGTATCGAACCATAGGTAAAAAATCATGACACAAACCGAATCGTGAGTTGAGTGTATCGTTACAGTCCTATACTGAGCACTGTCACCCCACTGAGATATTTATTATTACATGCGCCACCAGGACACGTTGCACAGCATCTGCTGTCTCTTGGCAAGGGCTGTAATTGTAATGGGCTCCATAGAAACATAGAGAAAAATAATCACACAGACAGACACTACATTGGTGATGATGTCTATCTACGTGTATCTGTATCTCTTTATCACACGCGATCTATCTTTCTCTCTCCACATTTTTGTGTGAAATGTAAATTAATTCAGCACGTTTGTGTTAAAAAGACTGGCAAGTACAGGAAGGGAGAAAGGCAGGAAAACAACTTACCTTAAGCAGTGAGTTTAAATGCTTTTCAACCTTTTCAGCTTGTGCTTCAGAATTAGCCTGTGGATGGGTACAAACAGGGTTGCATGTGTCTTTATCTGTGTGTGTGTGTTAATTATGAGTTACTAGATGTTGACAGGAGCACAGGCTTGACTGTAAATGCCCAGTATAGCAATACTTCAGCCAAGCCAGGGTCCCATTGTCATGTTGACAAATTTACGCACAGGTAAAGTGCCCCTGTCATAGCGTGGTGAGAAACGACAGCAACTGGACAGAGTTGCATCCGCAATAACTGTATCAACATTAAAATCCAAGTTTGAGTCCTTACACTAACTACTCTTTCCTCCAATCTGAGAGTATTCTCATCCTAGTCTCGACTAAAAGTATAATCAGTAACACTTTACTTGATGCAGGTGTCATACACATTACATAAAAATGTCATAACTGTGTCATAATGCAGTCATTCATGTGTCATATACATGTCAATGTCATAAAGGCAATGTCATTATGGCAAAGACAGCCCTAGCAATGTCAACTTTTCATGACCATAAAACATTTATGACACTGACACCATGTTTATGACTCGCTCATGACTGTGTCATGACACGGTTTTGACACTATTATGACACTGTTATGTCATCTGTATGACGCCGTCGTCAAGCAAAGTGTTACCTTATAATCTCCATAGAGTGATTGCTGGAGCTATTACTTGCTTCTTTATATCTCTGAAAATATAGAGTGGCTAGAAGAAAACAAAACAGCACAAACGAAGACGAACATGAAGACAAAACAGCACAAATAAGGGACATAAAAATAATGGTAACTCAAGGAAAGCAGAAAAAGTAGCCCATGGAAATACACAGGCTTTACCAGTGACAGGCTGCTTGATAGTCCCCTCACATGCTACATCAGCAGACACACTTAAGCCAGTGCGTATATGAACAGACTCCATGGAGAACACTAAGTACTCTACATTGTGAACGCATCTCAAATCCAGCCGTAGGCCCTGGCAGCAGACGGTCAAGCCCTATGGATGAACCGTTGCACCTCACAGTAACCTTAGAGTAACCTCACAGTTAAGCTTAGGCAAAACAAAAGCCATAAAACATAAGAGATAACTGCAGATTCAGGGATGGTGGTAAGAGACACACTGAGAAAGAGGGAAACGCACTGAGCAGCAAGGAACACTTCAATAAAATAAAGGAGTTTGAGAAAATAAAAACAGAGTTTGTAATGAAATGCTTTTCAACATACAGGGTGTGTTCTTGGGCATATGACTCCAGTCTCTCTGAACTTAGCAACACAACGGAAATGATAAGAGTAATTAATTTTCTCCCTGCCCACACCCACGCACGCACGCACGCACGCACACACACACACACACAAACTGAGAATGGATGAATAGTCTGCCAAGAAGGGACTGTGCTGGGTGGCTGGCTGGGTAACGTAGCCGTGAAAAGGTTGCACACAGCCGTGAGCTTGCGACTGCAGAGCCGATCAATCAATTCTCCCAGTGGTGCTTCCATGCTGCCCGTGGCCCCTACTGGCCTCTGAATTAGATCTGCATTTCTCACTCGGTTTAGTGGAGCAGCAGCCTGTCCTCAGGAGACTAGTCAGGGGTTACTCATCTTCAGGGGCTATTGCATTTAAAGATGTGTGCAATATCTTTGACTTTTTAATTTTACAATTGTGTGCAAAACTTGTTTTTTCTTTTTGAAGAAACATCAAAACCTGTCAAGGGACAAAAGATGGAAATTAGCCTTATGGCTATAGTAATCTTGTATATTTTGCATTTTGTGTTAAATGCTAGTAATATGTGCTGTCCCTGTGTTAAATAAATAAACTTCAAACTTAAAACCGAGTCTGACATTTCAGCTCAGTCTTGGTCTGCTGTTTGAGTTCAGTGGTTTGTATTCACACCAACTCAAAAGGTCGGAACCAAGGGACCAAATAAAGGGGTTGCTTTGGGATGCAGGGAGAGCAGCGAAAATCAAAATCCTCACTCACTAACGACTATGAATTAGTTATCAATCCACTCTCATGCACCCCTCCGCTCTCCTTCTCTCTGCTCTGCTCACTTCTATCCAGGAGCTTACCTATGCTCCCCGGGTCCTATGTTCTCCGGGTTCTATGTTCCCCGGTCCATGTGTCCATTTTCTAAAAAATTCAATGTTCCCCATATTGTATCTGATAAGGGCACAAGGCCCAGGATGTTTGCGCATGCATATGTCTTGCACAAACGGTTTGCGCACAGTGGCAGCCTAACCCTAACCGTAACCCTAACAACAACCCGCGCTCGCCATACGGCAGTAGTCTACTTGGAAGCTGCGAGGATCCTTTTTCGAAATAAGGGTTCTAAGTTCCCCAGTAGCGGAACATAGTACCCGAGGAATATAGGGATGACCCCTTCTATCCTGCCTTTCCAAACCTGTACTCATCTGTCACTGGCTGGCCCGTGGTGAGGTAGACAAGCAGGGGTATAAACAGTGGTGCCATGGGGCTGTGATAACAAAGAGGCTTGGCACTGTGAAGCTGGCATAGTGCACTCTATCATTTATGAGCTTTTGTTTTGGAGCTAGTTAGGAACAGTCTAAGGCATTGAGGAAGAGGGAGATTTGCTTTTAAGGATCACAATTTCAAGTAGAGTTGCATTTTATTTTATGCTCACTCATCTAGTTCAATGGCTTTGCAATCACCATATGTTGCAGTTGGGTCATGTGTCGGTCGGGTCCCAAAGTGTCTGATTTCACGTGAAATGACCCAGTTGCAGTCAACACATGAAGTAGCCGTTAACTAAATGCCAGTGGAATATATTTAGACTTGACATGCTATTGCAAGCTAAACTCTCAAGTCAAGTCAAGTCAAGTCTTGAGTCAATAGCATAGCAGTCGATTCACGTCACAAGTCATTCCTGATATTGCCAAGTCAAGTCTCAATTAAAGTAATTTGTCCAAGTCCAAGTCACAATTCCACATCTCTGCAAACCACCATCATGCAGGTTTAGCATGACATGGAAGTAGGAAAACAATACATCTTTTTATAGCCCATGATATCATTTTGGATTTATGCAGTAGAAGGGATTAATGCAAAGGTCTTAGCTAGGCCTGTATGCCCTCCAAACATAAGACTGCCACACTAGAAACGTATACAATACAGTGTTGAAATAGGGACGCCTGATGAGTTGAGCTCCTCATTCTGGTGGATCTGCTCCTCTTAACCTCATTCACATTAACATCTGACCTCTGGCTATGTGATGCAATTTCCTCAGTGTTCTGGCAACCCTGCACTTGGCCAACTTTGCTTTGTTTGGCCATCAACACTGGCAGTAGTAGCAATTTTCATCGTAGCAGTATCTCTGTTTCTTAAAATAGGAAAATACAAAAGCAACAAGCACTTTTTACTGCCCCCCTCTCTCTCATGAAGCCTCTGTCTCTCCCTCTCTCCTCTCAAACAAAGTGAGCATAGACTTTGTTCCATTCATCTGCAGAGGTTGGGGTGACCTCGCCACATATAGAAGGTGAACTGAGAGAGAGTGCCTCATCGATTGCCAAGCACAGGTATATATCATCCACCTGCCCAGTGACCTGAATGATGATCAATGACATGATGACAGGGTCTCTGTACAGAATCGCATTGTCATACTCAGTTCAAGAGGTTGTCGCAAATAAGGTATGCCTTGATGTACTATCAGCATGAACTTCAGCACACAAATATTCAAAACCCCTGAGTCAGTTGTACAACAACAGCCAAACCAGCCAGGTAGTAGTAATTTGTAAAAAAAAAAAGTTCTGACAAACTCCTTTCGTAACATATTCTGAGTACATTTTGGTACTTGACGAAACAGAACCGTTTACCAGAGAGAATCAGACGGGTTTACTAAGCAATCAAGCAGGGCTAACATTCTCAAAACCATCGTTGCTAACTAAGGTAGCAACTAACGACCCAGGTGCGACAAAACTGTTTCTGGAACACTTCGTTCGGACTTACAAAGTACCAATGTTTACAAGTAATGTAGTTAGTCGTTCGTCCGATGTTGGTGCGAACGACTCAGGTGTTCCTGCAAAACGAAGTTTTGGGCGGGTTCAGGCAGAGTTCAAGCAACATCGATCGATTACTGCCACCAAGTGCACAAGCCTCCGACCCATACTACACCAAATGTCTAGTCATGTTACGAACAGGGCTGAAAAAAAACCCACCAACACAATATTCAAATAGGGGATAAAAATATTGTCCAAATATAGTAGGAAATTATATGTTCCACTATCGTGCTTCACGAGCTCCGATCAATCAAAGCTGCGCCAAAAAAAGAACCGTTTGATTACCATCTGGATTTGAACCCACACCAAAAGCAGCATCTCGCATGAATGCAGATTATTTAATTGCTCACATATCTCCACACATAACAAAGCCAATAGCACATTTTGATTAAACTCCAACAAGCATAGGCTACATGGAAATACATGTAGCCTATAAGTTGCCATTGCGAAATGCGCTGTTCACTATTATTTTTAAAAGGCACCAGTGTGCGGTGATCCTTCTTGTAGGCCTATTCCTTGCATTGTAGGCTATGCCTTAGTCCACAAGAACTCCAAACTACATCGTAGGCTACAACAAGTTCAAAAATGGACATTATGCAACTGCCCTAGTATGTTGAAATAGTGCGTAATGGAAAGGCACTCGGAAAGGCGAGCGTGATGACAAGAATAGGACACTTCTTCGCGTTACTAGGTCTTATGTCATAGCATTCATATTCTTCTTTTCATTTCAATTCTACTATTGTAATACAAGTCTGTCACAAGCAGCCGGCCAATAGGCTACTGTTAAAGGGGTATGCCACTATTTTGGGGCTTAATACAGTTAAAATCGTTGCCTGGGGTTTATAAAGGTGGTAAAGTGTCTTATTTTTCATGTAAGCCGTTGTCTTGCTTTAAGACAAGTTAAAAGAGGTAATATGTCGCTAAGCTAGTGAAAGTCAATGTATCCGTGTAGCATTGTAGCATGCTACACGGATACATTGACTTTCACTAGCTTAGCGACATATTCCCTCTTTTAACCTGTCTTAAAGCAAGACAACGCTTAACATGAAAAATAAGACACTTTACCACCTTTATAAACCCTGGCCAACGATTTTAACTGTATTAAGCCCCAAAATAGTGGCATACCCCTTTAAAGCAAATGTTGTTTCAGCAGTGAGCACACTCCAAATAGCGCCATGGCCCATGGCGCACGAAGTGCAGTGCAGTCAGGGGGATCAGAAAACAACACAGCGCATCGTGTCATTCTTTCTCTATCTGTGTGAATTGGGCCATCATTTTGTGTTTTTGTAAAATACAGGTGAAAAGCAATTTGACTTGGCCTTAATGTGACTGCGTGCGTGGCTGCGAGGCAAAGACTCTCCGATGCCAGAGCTCCACAAGCGCGCCCAACAGCACGCGTGGATCGGCCACTTTATGCACACACACAGAGGTTGGATAAACAGTTGCGCAGAGGAATAGGCACCTGCGCTTAATGTAGGCCTATCTTACTGAGGGAATCGAAATCTTGTCACACTGAAAATGCCTTTGCGCTTACCATTCACCGCCCATTGCTCTTCATTGATGGTGATGTGTAGACCGACATTTGGTTACTGCATTTAATGGGGTGGATTTTGGGGATATGATTGTGTTAACAGGTCTTTTCCGACGTTGAAGGACTTTGAATGTGCCATGTTTACAGACATTAACGGGCCCTTCCATAGGTCCCTTCCTGCGCGTCTTTATGTACAACGGCAATAATGGCAGTTCCACCCGCTTACGTTGCGCGTAAAGACTGCGTGCAGACTGGAAAATTAAATAAACATTCTGATATGTTTTATTAATTCTCAAGCGTAATTTCAGTTATCATTTCAAGCAGCATTTAACTGCAAGCTGCCTGGCCATGACCTGTTGAAAGTGTTGCGTTGCCCATGAGCGTGAGAATGACTTCGCTTGCCGTTCTGGAAAAAAGATGTGATGGGTGGTTATTATATAGCCTAGGGCTATATTCACCGGGGCTTGAACTCACGCCTCCGATAAGGAAACGGCAAACGTGTATGGAATTCCGACATTCTAACCACTCACCCACCAACCGTGCTTCCATATTAGTGGTAGGCTATAGCCTACAATATTAAACATTAGCCTATATGCAAAACCTAGGCCTAAGTAAAAATAATAAATGGTGGATTGTAATGTCGCATTTGGTAACTGCAGTTGAAGAGGGGTGAAGTCGGGGACATGATTGTGTTGACAAAGATTTGTGGACTTTGATAGATGTATAGCCTGAATTTGACAGGCACTGTGTGGTACAGCGTCACTGCTTTGCGACAAAATGCACCCGAGCTGAGGCGAGACACTCCGAGCATTTCCGAAAACTTCATCGTGCGTCTGAACTTATTTGGTTGGAATTTCATCGCACTTACTTCGTACCTACATCGGACCACGTTGGTCTGAGGGTTTCGAGAAATCGTCGTTGTTGGTTAGTTGTTGTGTCGCACTTCGTTCGGACTTACTTGGTCCGAAGGCTAATTTTGGTCGGATTCGAGAAATCCACCCCAGATATGGGATGTGGTAAGGAGATGTCAGGGGCTGCCGGAGCGTCCTGGGGGTGGGGGGGCGGTGACGGGGACCCAGACAGTTGGTCCTATTGAACTGATGCTATGGCTCTCATTACTTTGATGCTCCAAGGGAACACAGGTGATCTCTCAGCTCTCCAGGTTGACAGCCGTCTCCCTCTAATGGCGTTTCCACTAGATGTTCCCATGACAGAGGTGATCTGGCGGGAGAGTGATTAGGAATTATGTATATGGAGCCAGGTTTAGTCAGGTGGTGTTATAATGAGGTACTACTGACACCATGGCTGTCAGGGCAGTCCATCTTTTCACTGATCCAACAATCAGCGGTTGAGTTGTACGCAGCCAGGGGAAAACTCAAATTGAGAACCCATGTATACTCTACTGCAGGGTTTCCCAAACTGTGGTGCGTGCACCCCTGGGGGTGTGCGGCTTGCCACCAGGGGGTGCGCGAGCTGAATAGAGCAATGGTGGATATGTGTTTTTTAAATCCAGCATTAATGAACGTCAGGTAGTTTTAATTGTTTGATGAATTGAAAGTGTAATGTATAACTCATAGACTTGTCATGCAATAAGTTCCATTGTAATGATGGCAGGAAAAACGTATGATTGGTAATCAAGTCAAGTCAAGTCAAGTCAAGTTTTATTGTCAATTTCTTTACATGCACTGGTCATACAAAGAATTTGAAATTACGTTTCTTGCTCTCCCATGCAGACATAGACTAATCTAGGTAAGGACATAGACAGTATAGACATAGACAGTACTCATACATGGACATAAGACAGTATGGACATAGACAGTGCTCATACAGACATTTAAAGTGCAAGACTGGACAACAGAAGACTTGTAGAGAACATACATTAAGAGGAGGTATTTTGTTGTGCTTTTTCTAAAAGTCCTTTATAGCGTTCTGACATAGTAATAGTAGCATTTGAAGAAAATAAATAATTAAAAATCAGGATTACCCAAAATATGCGGTGGTGCAACATTCACTTAGGGGGTGCGCTAACCACATTGAAATGTGCAAGGGGGTGCGCAGGGGGAAAAGTTTGGGAACCGCTGCTCTAGTAGTAGTGGTTTAGCAGTGGCAGATAAATACAGGCCTGCTTTTCATTGGCTAGAGCTGAGAGAGAGGATGCCACTGGAGAGACGGCCCTCGGGCTCTTCTGCAAGAGTTCCCTCATCATAGTCCACTCAGTTATGAAACATGATGTAATCCTGTACAGCTCTGTTGACAAGGGAGTCCAAATTACTCTCTCCTGCCGTGACAATGTCAGTTTGGGGCCTGGAAAAGCACTTTATATCCATTTGTGTCAGACCAGCGCACATTTAGAAATGTTGATCCGCTGGGCAGTGTTAACTTGTTACCTGAGAGACAGTTCCTCTGTGAGCTCTAAAGCACCCAGGGCTGGATTAACCCACAGGCTAGATAGGGCTGCAGCCTAGGGGCCCACACTTACCAGGGGGCCCCAGTTGCTCAAAGGGGGTGGGAAGTGTGGAGGACAGAATTGTGACAAGAGGCAGTATTGAGATTTGTCTGCACTATGTTATTTTTAATTTCTAGCTCGGAATTATGACGCTGGCTTTGTAGTTTTGCAGCAAAATGTGCATTTTGAGGGGGCCTCCATCAACCAGTAGTCTAGGGCAGTGTTTCTCAACCTTTCTATAGGCGAGTCACCCTTTCAATTCATGAAAAATTTCAAGGCACGCCAAGCCAACAAGCTGTAACATGGCATCGCATCCGATACCACACAAACTTAGAAAATTAACACATTTGGAGACGTCACACAACCTACGTTTGAAGTTGCAGCTTACTGGGGCGACCTAAATTTACTTTATTGTGCGTAAATGGCAGATGAAAGATTCCACTGACTAAGCATTCATTTATTAATTTAGACAAATATGTATTTTAAATTACAACATTTATTTACCAGCCATTTTTTCCGCGGCACTCCTGAGGGGGGCCTGCGGCACCCCAGGGTGCCTCGGGACCCCTGCTGAGAAACACTGGTCTATTGGCCCCAATCCATCTTAATCCGGCCCTGACAGTACCCCCTTCGTCACTGCTGGACTTGATGACAGTGGAGTCGGTCTAAGTGGCGGCGAGTCTTGTTTTTATGAGCAGAGTAAAAGTTTAAAGGGAGACACTTTATAGTTACATTCTCACCAGATGGCACAAATATGTTGTGATGTCATTTTATGGAAGACTGTTAACAGACTGTCAAGCTCTATTTGTTAAGCAGAGGGATAGATAGATAGATCTGGTTGATGGCCTGTGCGTGTATTGATACATCCCTTCAAATGTCAATGTAATGACAGAAATGGTGAAATTAAAATCTGTGCAAAAACACGTCAGGACATAGAGATTTATATATCTTTATCTGTGTCCCCTGTCTTCGCAGTTTTGAAGTTGACTAGACTGCATTCTTGTAGGAAATGCTAAAAGTGGGCTTGCCTTATGGGCCACAGGTTAGCAGTTTTAATAACAAAATAACATACATGCTATTCTAACTAAGGTACACTGTATATAATACAATCTGAAATGCAGTCTGGGTCGAAGTGGCAAGCCCACGTAATAAATGAGACTTACCAATAACAGTAAGTAAGATTTGCTCGGGCAACCCCACTTAAGAGTAAATGGTGCAAGATTGGACAATGTGTTTCTAGACTTGCATCAGCAAACATAAAAATAAAACAATATTTTTAACACGGTCTGCTTTTCCTTTCTTTTCAATATTCAAACTTCCCATTAGCAACAAACATTAAGGAGTGAAGACTAAAAAGTTAAAACAGACATGTGTTTGGACACAAAATACAAATTATGATAATGTCCACTAGAATGTGGACAACTTCAAAGCTGATTTCAATTACTACATTTTAGATAGTCTGGCTTGGTTTGCAGTGATTGTTCTGATTGATCATAAGGTAACAAATTAAAGACGATGACGAATGGTTGTCAAATTAAACTTCACATCGGATAATCAGATGCAGTTGTAATCACATTTCAGAAGCCTGATGATGCTGCTATGATAGCCCTGACATTGATATCTGCTGTTTCAAGATCAAGAGCAACTTGCAGATCCATTTTAATGAAAATCAATTTAATTAAATCTCAAAGGCTAGCCATACTTAACGTCTGACTAGCTTACTGGGTGGCAGCACTCACTTGATTAGCAGCCTCTCACTGTCTGTGATTGTTAGGGACACACTCCCTACATGGATGATGCAAACAAACAAACAAATATAGCCTACAATCACTCACTCACTCATACACACACACACACACACACACACACACACACACACACACACACACACACACACACACACACACACACACACACATACACACACACACACACACACACACTTGTGTTTTGCATAAGAATCCCAGAAAAGCAGTGTGTGTGTGTGTGTGTGTGTGTGTGTGTGTGTGTGTGTGTGTGTGTGTGTGTGTGTGTGTGTGTGTGTGTGTGTGTGTGTGTGTACAGGTATGTTTAATCGGAGTATGTATGTGTTGTATTGTAATGCAATGTAATGTAATATGACTATGTGAAATGGCAATGTCGACTCCGTTGCTCTGAATTTCGCCGAAGCAGCCTCCCTCCGTTCAGCCAAGAACACTCCATCGGGAATGCCATTTGTCACAGAAATCTGCTGCACACAAACAGCATCAATGAGGACAATTAATTAAATTCCACTAATATTGCCAACAAACAGACCTCCCAATATGCACTCCATACGCTCCACATGATTGAAAAATATGAAATACCCCAAAGAAAAATAACAGTTGTAGGCTAACTGTGTCTGCCTCCTCCAGCAGCAAAGTGAGGCCATTATAACCCTGGAAAGCAGTTATAATATGTGTCTTTTGGGCAGACCACCCCGCACTGATCTGTGTTTTATGTAAACGCATGGCAGAAGTATATCATGGTCCGCAAGATTTAAAACTCAATTAAGTCATGGATCAAACTAATTTGAAACTTAATCATTGACACACACATGGACCCTCTGGGTTGCAATAAAAAGCAGCTCTGGAAGCATAATGTGAAGACATTAATTTTTATGTAGGCTACGTATAATGATCGCAAACGTTTTCCATTTTCATATGCAAACGTATGGGTAGAACAGTATGCCGTGTAGGTTAATGTGTACAATAGCTAATAGGCACACCCTAATCCGCCAGCCCAGCAACACTTGACATTGCAGTTGATCCAGAGCTGGACTGGGGGAGAAATAGGACTCGGGCACTTTGGGCTTAAAGGGGTGCCTCACAATTAGAGGCGCAGAACTGACTCACTGGTGGGCCCCGCACCCTCGTGGGCCCCTATTTTCAGAAATGTTTTAAAAAATGATATACTGTATATATATATTTTTTTTACATTTTTGAAAATAGGGGCCCACAGGGGTGCGGGGCCCACCAGGAAATGCCCGCTAGGCCAGATGGCCAGTCCAGCCCTGAGTTGATCCATAGCACATGGTCCAAGGCAATACACACACAAACACACACACACACACACACACACACACACACACACACACGTACACACACACACACACACACACACACACACACACACACACACACACACACACACACACACACACACACACACACACACACACACACACACACAGTCCCATCCAGCAGGCCACAATCCAAAGTCAACACAGCAGACAGCTAGAGAGCCATGGTGAGTGAAGCTTATTAGGTTCGCTGTTTGAAGAGATTAGTTATGTTTTGCAAGTGAAGGTCAAGTATGCTAAAAAAAAGGAATGTTTCTTTTGTGTTTCTCAGTTAGTAAAATCAATTTATTTGTTTGAGTTTGGTGAAGTCAAATAACATTAATCTACTGCAAATGACCATGATTCTACCTTAACATAATCAAATAATTCCAATTAAATGGCTTTTGTAGCATTGTGGAAGAGAGTTCTAGTGCTTCTGGGAATAGGCACTAGTTTTCTTTTTTCACTGAGATTAATAATAACTGCACTAAATTGATTTTGATGTGTGCTGCTTATTATTCAGCAAACATGTTCAAACCTGTGTGCTCTTTAGCACATGTGCACTGCACACATACCGGTATGTTGGGCGGAGATAAGTGTGTTTGTTTGTGTAAAGTGTCTGTGGTGAGAAACAGTTTCAAAGCAGGGCAGGAGAGGGTAACCACAAACAAAATAAAAAAGTGCATACACAGACACACAGACACTCACTCTCACTCTCACTCACACTCACACTCACACTCACACTCACACACTAGAAAGCAAATTCAAACACTATTTATGATATGTGTCAGCTCACATCCATCCTGAGGGAAAATGTATTAGGCTGATTCACTGAACATCAGGCTTAAGGAGAAACCCTGACAAGAGACAATGTAGTGGTACTCAATAATATGCAGTCGAAGCATCTGCCTGTAATGGGCAGATTACCTTGCTAAAATTGTACCACCCTGATTCTGCTTTTCAGTACATCTGTCTTTTCAAATGAGGACTAATCCTTTGTGTTTCTCTCGCAAATGAGTCTCAGACAGGCAAGCAGGCAAAAGCTACAGGCTGTTATTTTCTCATTATTTTCTTCTAAGGTTGTTATTTTCTTGTTTATCCCATCTTTCCCCAACAATATTTCCTTATCTCAAACTTTTTCTTTCTCAATGTGTTTCTCTACATATTCTTCACTTGAACTGTTTACCATCTCTCTCTCTCTCTCTCTCTCTCTCTCTCTCTCTCTCTCTCTCTCTCTCTCTCTCTCTCTCTCTCTCTCTCTCTCTCTCTCTCTCTCTCTCTCTCTCTCTCTCTCTCTCTCTCTCTCTCTCTATCTTTCCTTCATCCTCATCTTATTAGGAACTGACAACTGCAAATGGAAGGCAAACGAGGAGAACACCTGCTGCGTTGGCTGTGAACGACCGGGAAAATGAACAAACATATTCCCCTTTCTCCCTAAACGGCAGTTGCAGCCACAATCAGTAGTTGGATGTCTTTTCAGAAGCACTCTGCTGAAACCATGTGCATTTAAAAACACTGGAGAGATTGACTGGGGATGACGGCAAGAGATAAAGGGAGAGGCCCCTGACACTTCTCTCCATTTTTGTGTTTTCTGCAGACTCAAACAGACTCTGAGTAATTTAGGAGAAGCCAAGTTGTTTCTTTTGAGGCTTGTGACTTTTGTCTTTTTTAGCTTGATGCTTTTTCTGTGTTGTCTTTCACCATGTATACGTCTGTGGTATAGTGTTGCCAGATTGGGAAGTTTCCCGCCCATTTGGGCTCCTTAGCATGGCCGTCTGTGGGTAAAAAGTGGGTAAAAAGGGCTTCTCTGCAAATTTATGGCCATAAAAATCAATAGAATTTAGTTCAAAGGCGGGTTTTGGGCATTTTCTGGACTGGAAATCATCAATCTCATCTGGCAACCCTGACAGTATAGCCTACGTATAAGCCTGTGGCACTATTTTTAGAAATACGGCACGGCAGGCATGCCAAGCTAACACCAAAACCACAGTAATTACAAGAGCCCGGTTGTCCACCGCAAGGAGGAGGAAGGGAGGAGTAGAAAGGAGTATGGAAGGTGAAGAGGGAGTGAGGTGGAGGATGAAGGAAGATGAGGAAGGAAGAGGAGGAGGAGGAGGGAGGAGGAGGAAGGGATGAGAAGGAAAGATGAATCCACAGGAACTGTGTTGACGGAGGAGGAGGGAAGACAAGAGAAGGACGCAACATAGGAAGGAGGAGAGAGGAGGAGAAGGGAAGAGGCCCCTTGATCTCCTTGGAGATGGGGGAACTCATCCTATTAAAATAAGCCTGGGCAGCACATGGAGCTGGTTTGGTGGCTTTGTGTTACTTCTGAGGGCTGTTGGTGGGTAATAGCTCCAGCTCATGCCCGAGTGACCTTGACTTCATATCAGATATCAGCACTTGGGTGCACAGCAGCAGCAGGGGCAGTCATTCTCTTAACCGCAGCGTTTTCTGATTCTTTACTAGCCTACTGTAAGCCGCCTCCCCTGAACTGCGGGGTCTGCCTGCCTCCCTTAGTCACATGCCCGAAAGGTAGCAGTGCGGCAGGACGGTACCATGCTCAGGGTACCTTAGTCACGGAGGAGGATGGGGGAGCACAGGTTAATTACTTCCCCCACCAACCTCTCCTCCTCCATTTTGTTCTCACCCCCTTACTAACCCATACTGCCTGCATTCTGTTGCCTGTGAAACATCGCTCAGGTTTTCTCCTCTCTTCTTGCATACTGAACATCTTTTTCTTTGCAACCAAATTCTCACTCACCTAATTTGCGTGCCTTCCTGACTGGCGGTTAGTCTGTCTGTGTTGTATATGCAATCCCTTCCTCCACTGTAAACTCGGTTTGTATTCGCTTTGCTCTAAGCCTCTCCTGCCTCCTCTCAGCACTACACAGGGTACCTACAGACGATGGCTCACCCTGAAATAATCTTTTCCGTCCCCAATCTGAAACCCCCAGGTGCCAGAAGACGGGCCGAAGGGTCACAAAACTATTTGAGGCTTGGCTTCTGAAACTGGGACAAGTGATGGAAATGGAGAGAGAGAGAGAGAGAGAGAGAGAGAGAGAGAGAGAGAGAGAGAGAGAGAGAGAGAGAGAGAGAGAGAGAGAGAGAGAATGATAAGAGAGAGATTGAGAGAAAGAGGAGATAAATAAAAGAGATGAAGCGCGCGGAAGGGAAAACTAAAGGAATGAAAGATGAATAGGAGATACACAATAAGGCAGAGGAACTAGATGGAACACTGACAGG
>NC_085867.1:5222345-5262345 GCF_034702125.1 Engraulis encrasicolus | reverse complement strand
AATATATGAGGCACTTATTGAAAGAAAGAGCTTAAAAAGCTGAGTGCCTGTGTGGTGCGTGTGTGTGTGTGTGTGTGTGCGTGTGTGTGTGTGTGTGTGTGTGTGTGCGTGCGTGCGTGCGTGCGTGCGTGCGTGGGTGTGTGTGTGTGCCCATGAGGGTTTATAGATGCTGATTGGCTGATGTTTCTGATAACTGTTGGGGGTGTTCGAGGTCACACGCGAACACCCACACGCACGTACGACTACATGCGTGCGTGCCCATACACACACACACACACACACACACACACACACACACACACACACACACACACACACACACACACACACACACACACACACACACACACACAAACATACTGTACACACAGAACAGCTTACCACAGCGGAGTAGACAGAGGTGTGCCCCAAACCCACAGTACAGCTGCTCCCTGCATCTTAACATCTGACCTGGAGAAACAACAATACACTCTCCTCTGTTTTGGTCCAAGGACACACACTTCCTCTCTACACATCCAGACTTAATCCCCACCTCAAAACACACACACACAACACGCACGCACGCACGCACGCACGCATGCACGCACGCACGCACGCACGCACACACACACACACCTGGGCTTTGTCTTCCATTTGTGCTATCATGCATGCGTGGTTGAAGGTGGTGGTTCAGGTTAACTTCCACTGATGATTAATAAGTACTTAAAGCACTCAAGATAGCCCTACCATTTGAAAAAAAAAATCTCTGAAATGGTGTTTGAGTCCATGTATTAACGTTTTATTTTCATTTTTTTACGCAATTTAGTGATGATGTCATATTGGGGACTCTCCCTCAGCAGACACACACACACACACACACACACACACACACACACACACACACACACACACACACACACACACACACACACACACACACACACACACACACACACACACACACACACACACACCCTTTGGAGCTTCCTGATGGAGCAGCTGGTGCCATGGTGCCCCACCTAGATCCCCGTCTGCCTCCCTAATGGCCTGGGTGGCTTCCCTCTATTGGCCTCTTTCTCTCTCTCTTATCATCCCCCACTGCCCACCACCACCCTAAAACCAACCCATACCCTGAAGGGGAAACTAGCCATCTCCATACCCAGTCCAGATGGGGACAGCCACCACCTTCTACCCAGTCGTAGTGGGGAGACTATAATCTGCGTAAGGGAGCATGGAGCTGTTAATACGTTCCAGGATATGTGCGTGTGTGTGTGTGGTGTGTGCGTGTGTATGTCTGTGTTAGTGGAGGGGATGGTTGGAGGGCCCAGACAAGGGGATAGTGATATGCCCCTGTCCCATTTTTGGGAGCCTATCTGACTTTTTAGGCTATTAGGGAGGTACAGCCAAATATGTCTGGGGGACAGAGAGTTTACGAATGTGTGAACACAGAGACAGAGACAGAGAGAGAGAGAGAGAGAGAGAGAGAGAGAGAGAGAGAGAGAGAGAGAGAGAGAGAGAGAGAGAGAGAGAGAGAGAGAGAGAGAGAGAGAGAGAATTCGTTTCAGAGTGAAGTGATGCATGTTGATTGGGTTAAATACTGGCTATGCTCCCCTCCACATACCCGGCATAGAGTCATCCCCTCTGTCTCCCATCCCTAATTTAACATGTCTTTGGCATCCCCCTTCAAACCACCAGTTAACAACCATCCCTCATTCTCAGAGGGAGAGAGAGAGAGAGAGAGAGAGAGAGAGAGAGAGAGAGAGAGAGAGAGAGAGAGAGAGAGAGAGAGAGAGAGAGAGATGAGTAAGCCATTCACCTATCTGTGATGTAGTTTCACAATGAGTGGAGGGCAGACACAGATCTGGTCATTTAGGACAGACGAGGACAATTTCTTTCAGGCCATCAATGTGTGACTGCTCATTTTGCATGGTTCCATAAACTTTTAGAATTATTAGCCCGAGTTTTTCAGTGACAGAGAGAAAATCCATTCCAAAATCAGCCATAAAAGACCTCTAGACACAAAGCCAACATCTTCATGATTTGTTCAGCAAACTTGTCCATCCATCTTTGATTAAATTCCTCATCACTCCAATAACCAAAAGCCCACAAACATGTCTCCAGAATTTATTTAGTCAATTAGTCCAACGAACAGACAACGTTATCTCGTAGCTTTCACATACCATGAGCATCACACTTGTGGTGAGTTCAAAGAGTTCCTCCGTGACCGCGTCAGACAGTCTTCACGGTGGTGTGGTGTAATATGCAGGGGTGGGATTATGTCTTTCAAAGGCGGCGACACGGTAGGAGGACGGTGCCCATGGCTACAGTAAAGTCATGCCAGCCAGCTCCGGACTGGTGCATGTGGTTCATGTCGGTCAGGTAAAGCTGTCCAACTAAAGGGGTTTAAGGTCTATAGCAGGAATGACCACTGACATGCAGTATCAACTGACGATCATTCGAAGCACACACGCATAGGGAAATAATGCGATGTAGCCTAAAGATGAATTACAAATTCCCTCAGCAAAAACACGCAGCAACTTCGAAAACATTTGGAACGCGCGTATGATGCTTAATGAAACACATTGTTGTACCAGCTGTGATATAACAAACTTTCACTGCCCCGAGTTACAGAACCCACATTGAAAATGTTAACCTATTGCCAGTGTGGCAACAGCAGGTAGGAAGGCATGAGAAATGATGTGGGGAAAAGCTTAACGATTCTTACCACCCCCATGTCCATCTGCTCCGCCGTTAGAGAAGGCGCCGCGCGAGCCAGGGTTATAAACCAAAGAATCGGAAACACGAACATCTCCGGACAAATAATCCACACGGCACGGCACGCGCTGTTAATTCCAATTGAAAATTCTCATAGAATCCATGTCCTTCTCTATCGGAACATTCCGCTTCGACAGATCAGGCATTTACGGAAAACAGCCTCCCTTCATCCAAGTCCCTCACAAATGCTCTCGTGCACCGATGTGCAAAACGCCCAGGACTCTCAGATAATAAACGTGTACCTTACTGTTGCGCGCAAAAACGCGCTACCACACATTGCTATTTCCAGGCGGCGACTGTGTGACTGAGTGAGTGAGTGGTGGACTAGGTTTCTACTGTTTTCAAACCACCAGACTTGTTTTAAGAACAGTCCCCTTTCTGCACTCCGGTAGCCTACTTTCAGTTACACAAATCAGCCAATTATCCGGTATCCTAATTCTCACAAAACGTCTTCCCAGTGTCCATCGGTTGTGAAATGACAAAAAGAAAAGAAACGCGCAGTTTTTCTTCGCTATTTTCTTCCCTACTTTTATCCGATGTGAGTTCAGCCTATCCTTACTGTACCCGCAGACCACGACGGGCGAGATGAACTTGAGCGCTCGGTGGGGTCGGAGGGTTCCGTTAATAGGAGCGGTCCAGTTTTAGGGAGCGGACTCTATTGAATTATTGGTTCACGTCTGTCTCTGCTGCCACGTAAAAACGAAGATTGCATTTGTGAGTGTAGCAGTTTGAAATTAAAGCTGTCTGTTTCACTCATTTATTACAGTATTACCCCCGCCAAGGAGGTTATGTTTTCGGTCGCATTGGTTTGACTGTCTGTCTATTTTGTGGAGTTGTTGGAAATTATAAAAGGAACAAGTAATGACATTTTGGTGATCCGGATCACGATGCGGATCCAGCAAATGTTTAAAAGATTCTTCACCATTGCGGAATAGGGCGAATTTTGACATTCCAGATTCTAACTCCACAAAAACAAGGCAGAAAAAGACTTGAAAAAATTAGGGTGTAACGTCAAATGTTTTATCAAACAGCTTCCTTGGCAGAGGTCTCTGAGTGTATTTCTACACACGGAGAGATGTTTTTAATCCATTTTTATAGGCTAGATATTTCTTTGATTTATAAGAGATTGCATGAGACCATTGGATGGCTTCATTTCTGCCTTTTCCGATGGTAGATGTTTGACATTTGTTGCTTCAATGGGACCTATTATTCAATGGGACCTATTATTATCAATTCATGAGTCACTGTCTCGGCCATGTTCCAGTGTAGGCTACCGACAAGTTCCATATATAGCTAAAAAGCTTAGAATCTTCCCTATTGGATGGTATGTATAACACCAAAACATGGTTAGACAAAAGCAGACATCCAAATAACTTATAGCAAATATAAACATCAAAATGTGCTGTTCAGCCCTTCTCGCCTGTGTTGACATCAAGGTTAATGCCTTTGGCTGGACACTTTCAGTTACACCACAGGGGCTTTGTGCCAGAAAGAGGGATCAAGAAGAAGATATAAGCTAATGGTGTGACAGGGCAAGGATGCTGAGTTGCTGTGAGCTGTAGTGGAGAGAGAAGTAAACAAGGCACAGCAGTATAAAGGAACAGTGGTATGCATAGCTGGCCTGGAATAGGGCCTGGGCACTTTGGGCTTTTTTAACATTTCTGAAAATAGGGGGCCATGAGTGTGCAGGGCCCTCCAAGAAATGCCCGCTATGCCAGATGGCCAGTCCAACCCTGTAGAGAAGTATAAAGGAACAGCGGCAGGTTACCAGCAGGCGGTGGAAAGAGGAAGTGGAGGTGCGGAAAGATTGATAATGGACAACAACAGCACAGCGCAGGGAAGTGGGCAGCAGGCAGGCTGCAGGCCATTGTGAGGTGTAATTGGTGTCGGAAGTATGGCGGGGCAGTGGCACAGCTTGGAGCTCAGCAAGGGGAGAGCAGGACAAATCGATGATGCTAACGCCACCTGTGGAGTAATGGCAGACATTGGCAGGAAATTACATTACACTACTACACTTAGCTGACACTCTTATCCAAAGCGATTACAGTTATTTAGATAACAGTGTATTGGTTACAGTCCCTGGAGCAGTGAGGGGTTAGGTGCCTTTCAAGGACACCTTAGCCATGGAGTGCAGTAGGGAGTGGAAGGGTGGGATTCAAACCTGTAACCCTCTGATCTTAAGTCCATCTCCTTAGCCACTAGGCCACAGCTGCCCAGGAAATGTCTTATTTATCACTTAAATGGCTTTAGAGGGCTGTGGCGCATTCAGTTGCGGCAGCACGTTCACTTGTCAGCAGAAAAGACTTACTGTAGCTTACTCATTTTGGCAAAACAGCAACTCACAAAACTGATGTTAAAATATTTGCGTGTGGCAGACAGCTTCAAGCTATCTGAAAGGCCCAGAAACTTTAAGATTTGAATAAACTACGTTCGGTATGGCATTATTATCACATTAATTAATGTATTACTTAAACAATTCATTTAATCATATTAATCAATACAAGTCAAAGAAACACATTGATGCTTTCCTTGGAAAGTATACTGACAAATGCCTTGTCTCACCTCACCTCGCCTTCTAAATAAGAGTAAGCAAATAAAGTTTCATGTTGTTTAATGGCTAATTTTTTGTGTATACAGTATACAGTAGGCTTATTTAATGATGGCTTTTGTGTTAAACAAACCAGCACTGCATGGTGTGGTAAGTTTGTGTGATTGCTGGTCTTAAAAGGCAAACAGCATAGAATGAGCAAGTGTATTCCAGGGGTGTGAACTGACACCCAATTACATAGAATGCCAGGAGCAAAGTCCTTTGACTGAAAAGACTGCATGTGCCCTGTGAAATACTGAGCTGGTTTTAGTTTCATTTTTCTTGTTACAGTGGCATTTGAAAAAGACATCACAGAGCCATGGCAAAGGCATTTCAAAAGCAAGATCACCACAACTACTCTAATCTGAAGTGCTTACAAGTGAACAACATCGGCGAACATCAACACCAATTCATTATTAGCCTTTCCATGGTTACACAGAAAAAGAAACAGCAGTCGGAAATTAATCACTTGAGCTGGTTCTGATGTTCCAAAGCAGAGAGAGAGAGAGAGAGAGAGAGAGAGAGAGAGAGAGAGAGAGAGAGAGAGAGAGAGAGAGAAAGAGAGAGAGAAAGATGGATTCCCACAAGGGACCCAGCATGGTGGCCCAGAGTTGTTCATCTCCAGCTGGTGTGGAAGGCAATAAGGGAACTGGTAATTAAGACCCTGTTTCTAGCCAAGTCGCACAATAACTCAACTGCTGAATAAATCAGAAAGTGTAGAATAGTTTGCAGGCAAAGTCCAAAGTGTATTATCACCGTATAACCGTACGTTTTTGCAATGGACTAAATAGTGTGTGTGTGTGTGTGTGTGTGTGTGTGTGTGTGTGTGTGTGTGTGCGCGCCTCTCTGTCTCGAAATAGATCTCTATGTATAGGCCCGAGGCAAAGCAATTGCTGAAACACTGCTTCAGGACAACACAAGGGCAGGCGAAGAGGCAAATATTTCATCTGCTTTTAAACAGTACAGTACATTCTTTGTTGCTGTTTAGTCCACACATAATACATGCATGAATATGGAGGAGCCGTGTTTGTGTTTTGCTCCATGAGACTGAGTGGTATCCCCAGAGGCGCATCTTGCCACCAGGCAAGGCAGGCAGCCGCTTGGGGCCCCCAAGCCCCTAGATAATGAATAACAGCCCACACTGTACTACAATAGTGGTGATTTTGGTTCAAATGTTCATTCTTTTGCATTTTCGCTTGGGGCCCCACCTGACCATAGAATCGCCTCTGGGTATCCCCAGTCCACCCTGAGCTGTATCCAGACCACCAGCAGTGTATAATGGCCATTCCCATTGGGGCAGGTTAATATTAGAGCCTCCTACACACAGAGAGACAGACGCCCGGCGGTAATTATTCTCAGTCCTCCATGTCTTGGCTTTAGGCTCATGTCCTTGCATTAGAGAACACAACAAGGAAGAACAAATTCAGGAGCAGAGTTCAAGGACAAGAAAGCATGACGAACCAACAAAGCCATAATCAAGAGGTTTGGGCTTGGGCTTTGGCTTTTAAACTAAAGGAAAAAAGCAGCAAATAGAGAATATGAGTGAAAGCCCTCGAAGACAGATTCTCAGCTGCATAAAAATATGAATCATCTAATGAAAAACATACAAATAAATGAATGTGTTTGTGTTTTGATCCATGAGAGTGAGTGGTATCCCCAGTCCACCCTGAGCTTTGTCCAGACCACCAATGTATAATGGCCATTCCCATTGGACAGGTTAGACCAGGTGTCACCAACATGGTGCCCGTGGGCGCCAGGTAGCCCTCTAGGAGCTTCTGAGGTGCCCATTAAGGATGTTAATAAACAGTGACGACTACCAGATTTTAGTCACAGTTAATGCCTTTCTTAATTTAAATATGATATATTTATTCTTTGTAACCTATAAGCAAATTATCATTCAATCATGTGTTGAATGATATCAAGACATCAGTAGAGGATTTTGAACTAACATAGCCCTTGGGTAGCCCACAGTAGCCCTGGGATAGCCCTTGGTAGCCCTCATACCCAAAAAGGTTGGGGACCCCTGGGTTAGACAGACACACAGGAATCCTAGCCGCTCTGTAATTATTCTATCTCTCCTCCTCCATCATGGTTCAGGTCTTTACATTAGAGAACATGACAAGAAGGAACAAAGTCAGGAGCAAAGTTGAAGGACAGTCAAATCTGTGGAAAACAAACAAAACAAAACAAACTAGCCTGGATGGACAAAATCAGATTTTGACAATTTTTTGGTATTTAAAAAAAAAACTAAATTGGGAAGACTGCAGCAAATGGGTGAAAATCAAGTCAAACTCACGAATGCATAAAAGGGTGAAATCAAATCAGCAAATGAAAACATGAAAAGTAGAGCTCAAAGCTTTGTAAAAGACTAAGCACAGCGCACAGCTACCCCTCATTAGGACATCTACAAAGTACAGTACAGTTTGCCAGTTCATGTGTGCTGCTGGCATGATGTGCAACAGAGATTAAAAAAAGAGAAATATTTATGCTTCTTTTTTATATATTTATAGATTCCATGTTAGTCAAGTTATTTGTATGTTCATAGTGTGTTTTGCATATGAGGCCACTGAAGAAAGTCTTCCAAGAAGCAATAAGTATACAGTAAGAAAAACGTGACAATTTCTTTCATAGAGTAAACTTTTTTACTCAAATTCTTCTTGTCCCAAAAAACCCAGAACAACTACTCAGGAAGCTTCTGCCTTATTTTTCATTGCAGTTTTCAATTTTCTGTACTTCAGGTATAAAAAAAAAATCACCAATAGCTATCGCAGTAGGGCAGCATGTAAAGCGATTGCTTCCTGGTTTGCCGTCTATCAGCAATGGCACAGCACTGATTAGCCTCCAGCTGAAACTGCTGCTGTTGCTGGTGATAGTGGTGATGGTGGCGGTGGTGATGATGGCAATGGTGTTCCATAATGAAATCTGATAGAAGCTAAAAACACATGAAGAAAATAAAAGATGGATGTGGCATCAAGTCAACCTCTCCAATGGCTCATTTGTTGTTGTCATTGTGGTTAACTCCTTCCAGAGTGATGTGCTCACCTCACCTCACCTTGTCTGCTCTGATTTCATCCCGTCTCACCTTTTCATGTAAATTGTTTGCCTGCTATATATCTTCTTTTTTTCCCCTTTGTCTGCGATTGTGATGCATCTCTGAGATTGGGTCTGTTTGGATTGAGGTTTGGGGATGCCCGTGTCTGAAGGGACAATCTCTTTGCAAAGTAACACTTTTTGTTAAGAAAATAATAATAATGAAAAAAAAAAACATTTTGTACCTTGCACTTCTGCTGAAAAAAAAAATACAAAAAAAGAATAGAAAGACAAAAAAACTCATCAGTACGGATTGTTTCCTGTAGTATTGAAATATGTCTAGTTGACATGTAGGCTACTTACTTTGGTTGCTGTGCACATGTAATTTTGTCTGTTGCTGACACAAAGGCCTAGCTACTGTAACAGGCCATAGCATGGGTAATGCATCTCAGGAAGGGGGGGGGGGGGGGGGGGGGGGGGGGGGGGGGTGTTCAGATTACGGACAAGTCAGCCTGGGAGAAGTATACGTTCAGCTCTGAAGAGGGGGCGTGGTAGCTGTTTGGGTACGTGATCTGCTGACAATACGAGTCTAAACTTAACTGATCAGGAGGCCCCCCTCAGCAGTAGTAATAGTAATAATAATAATACGTCTTTTTAGTCAATCTCAGTTTAGGAGGCTCCAATTTTGGGGACAAAATGTTTGAGGCCCTGATTATGCCTAGCCGCGGCACTGGCTGACCCCAAAGAGAAAATCAATTTCTTTAGCACAATCTGAAAAAAGTATTTGTAATATTGCACCTAAACTGATTGTATTGATTGGCTCCATCACACTGGGCAATTTATTCACACAGCAGCCCAGAGAGATGGAAATGTGGAATACATGTTTTTTGTTCGGTCAAGTTCAAATTGTTCCTTTACCTTATGCTAGCTATTGAGTCAGTCTGCTCCAGGCATTGCATGATGGGCAAATTAGCAGTATATTTCACGAGAATCAAAAAACTCTGATTTGGATTTGGGCCAAAGAGCAAATCACAGAGGGCAATTAGAGCACCTAATATTAGGCCTCGATGTCAGGAAAAGCACATTTGGGATTAATAGCTTTGTAGTTATCATTTCTAATTGGAAAACAGCGCTTCCTGAAAAGAGCTGTCAAACAGAAGACTGGCATAGCAGGCGAGAGAGAGAGAGAGAGAGAGAGAGAGAGAGAGAGAGAGAGAGAGAGAGAGAGAGAGAGAGAGAGAGAGAGAGAGAGAGAGAGAGAGAAAATCCTTTATAAGTGTCAACAGTTTGAGGTTGTTTTTCATTGTGCGGGATAGAGGGCAGTCCACATTTTGACCTCTGCCTTCCTTGAACAAGTTTTGCTCTTTGCTTTATCTTTCTGATGTGTCTCTCTTTTTCATGTCAGATGGGCTAAGCCACAGCAGACTGGTCCCCACCCATGTGTGAGGGCTGACAGTGATGTTTTTGTAGGGGCCAGGCCACACTGGACTGGGCTGGGCTGTGCCCCCCTCACCTCTTATCCATCTACATCTCACACTGGCACTTGACGTATGCGTGCGCGCGCACACACACACACACACACACACACACACACACACACACACACACACACACACACACACACACACACACACACACACACACACACACACACACACACACACACACACACACACACAGCCCTACCTTAATATCTTTGTGGAGCCCTCCCATAGACTTTTCCAAAACATGTGGGGTCCAGGATTTGGGCCCCACATGGAGCAAGGACCCCACCTTGCTGGGGTGCTCCAATAGCAGTGGCCTCACAAAGGTAGATTAGTGCAGTACACACACACACACACACACACACACACACACACACACACACACACACACACACACACACACACACACACACACACACACACACACACACACACACACACACACACACACACAGGTGGAGAAAGCTATAGATGCTTTCCTTAGCTGCACTTGAGCAGACCACCCCACCACCCCTGCTATTTTTTGGCATTGTTTCTGCAGGTGGCCTTCTCTCGCCCATCTCTTGCACTATCACAGAGTACAGACCTGACTTGGATTCCAAACTGCCACCTGACACAATCCATAATCCAGGCATCATTTTCCACCCATTTGTGAACGCTTCAAGCTCCATTATTGCCCATTTTATCTTGGACGTGCACCGGCAATCATGGCAATTAATGCCAACCTAATTGATTTAAACTTCTCCTCAAACAAATGCATCACGGTAAATTGGAGATGTGGATGCCCTGCAATCAGTGTCTCACTGAATGAAGGATCTTTTTCGTGTATCCACTTCATAAGCCAGAGAAAGACAGAGACAGAGAGAGAGAGAGAGAGAGAGTGTAAAGTACAGGCCTCGTGAACTAAACTGACCCAGACTTTCTAAAAGGTTCTTTTATTCATGGATGCATTGCAATGATAATGGTGAACACTTCTCAGCATAATTAAAATGCAGATCAGTGAGCTTTGGCAGTCCTGGCTCCTGTCCTGAATTCCAAACCAGCACAATAACAGTGGAAGCAGCTGCGGGCTCACCACCATCTGAGGAAGCTGAGTCCTGCTCTGCTCCCCAAAAACTGACGACGGCAGTTGGCTGGTGGCAACAGGGGTGAGGAAAAACTCCCTTTTCATTTGATTTGAGATTTTCTTTGGTGAAGAGGAGGGGCATAAAAAAAACATAAAATAGGCCTATAGGCTGAGGGAAAACCCCTAACACAATACTCACAACAACAAAGCACAACACAAAAAGCCAAACGATAACACAATGTGGCAAAACGCCACGCCACACGGCCGGGCGAACCAGGTTCAATTCCGGCCCGCATCATTTGCAGACCCTATCTCTCTCTCCTCATTTACTTCCTGTCTCTCCTCCACTGTCATGTCAGAAATACATGTAAAAAAAATCCCTAAACAATATACAAAAAAACCACAGTACACTATAAGACACAACAAAATACACACTATGATACAGTAGAGCTAGCTATTGAAACACAGTCACAGTTAGTAAGCTGGCTTTCTCTCCCTGTGTGTGTGTGTGTGTGTGTGTGTGTGTGTGTGTGTGTGTGTGTGTGTGTGTGTGTGTGTGTGTGTGTGTGTGTGTGTGTGCGTGCTTGTCTGTGCTCGAGCCATGCAGATGGTGAGCTGATCTCTTCAGTTGTGTTGGCCCAGAGTGAACAACCGTCATGCTTTTGCCCTGCAGCAGTTTGCTAAATGCAAGAAGATTATCCCACAAGAGTTGATCCAAGCCAACATAGACTTTTGGGATCCCCTTTCTAATGCAGGCTGTAATTTTGGATTGGAAAGGCTCATTGCAACAAAATGGACATTGCAAACTTAGTAGCCTAGTTTGTGCTTTGAAAAATAATAGTGTCCAGGCACGTGCAGAGCATAGTTGCCCACGGTGCCCGAGCAACGGCCCTTTTGCCCACATTGGCTGATATTGCCCTTCCAAGGGAGGGGAAAATAATTTGGTAATTATAATTTCATATTTCAATATCATTTGATTTCTTTATAATTCATAATTTTGATTGAAGTTTTGTACAATAAAGACTTAAGTCAGTCATACAAATTCATCAGACCCGTCGAGAATGGGCACGAGCGATGTGAGGTAGCCTAGGTAGGCTACGCAACAACTCCGCCCATATGAAAAAGAATTATATGATTCATATACTGCAAACATGCATGTTCCTTACATGAAATCGTATAGAAAAAATGTGCTAGATTTGCAAGAGTCACTTATACTTTTTCTAATATATGTCTATCATGATAGTCGATTATGGCCCCTTTTCGAAAAGAAATACTATATGGAACTTATACGCATGCCATATAACATGACTGCATGCAGTATAAATTCTTATAAGAGTTTGACATGCCAACAATGCATAATACTATATTATATTGACTAAAACATATGTGATGCGATCTGGGAAAACCCTTCACATGGTGGGATTTTACATTTTTGAGATATCGTTATTATTTGAAAGTCAATTTCAAGCTCTTTCCAAAGGTGTTTTCGTTATTTTCATATCTTGTCTCTATCAAATGTTATACTGTACTTACCCAAAGTCAACTTAGTCGTTTGGAGGAATTCTGAGAAAAAACACTCTAAAGGTTGGGTATGGAGATTGTGGCCAGAGGAGGTATTGCAACTATGCATGGCGGTTGTGGCCAGAGAAGGTATTGCAACTATGCAAGGCACTTGTGGCCAGAGTAGGTATTGCAACTTAGGAAAATGTGAGGTTGAGTATGGAGGATTGTGGCCAGAGTAGGTATTGCAACTATTTTTTCTTTGATTTATTTACGTAATTTGTTTAATTTTGAGTTTGAGTGAAAGAAACAACTAAGGAAACAAACAAACAAAAATCCTTGTTTCAACACAGCATGGATAGCACATTATTATGGATAATTATTATGATCATAGTAATTATTATTAATAATATTATAGTTATTGGGATACTGCATAATTTGAGCCATTCTAAGTAATTGGGACACTCTAATCCCTAATGGAGACATTATAGTTAGCTTTTTATTCAGTGCTTAATTATCATTATCATCTTTCATTCATTAGTTTGTAAGAATAGTTGTAGTCCACATCAACACAATGTATTTCTGGTCTTCCACTGTGCACTATTTGATTTCTTTATATAACGATAATATAGCATAGACCTAATGTTTTTGAAATGTAGGAACTTAGTGTAGGAGTTTAGCTTTCCTTTGTCAGATAGCTATCTGGAATTTGGATCAGTAATAAATTTTGGAAGCAGTGTAGCGTCCTCATACGATGCTCCGGATGCCTCACTGATGGTGGGAGATACGGGCAGGACAGTTTTTTGGTCAAGGTACCTCTTAAAGATTAGTCTCCTCCTTCTGTATTGTCTCTAGTTGAATTTTGCTCTCATCCATGACCATAGCACAGCCCCACCCCCCTAACCATCACCCTAACTGAAGTAGCTCATCATAGAACTAGGCTCCGCCCCCAGTCCCACACCATAATTGGATTAGTTAGAGTAAGGGATATGTCCAATGGAGTGATTTGCAATTACATGGGTCTCTCAAATTGCCTAATGTCAATTATTTACCTTGAACTTGGTATAGCATGCATTAACAAAATGTTATGTATTTAACGCACTTGTAGTTCAGGGTTTCAAAAAGGCCTAATCTTGAAGGGTCACTAGGCTTAATTACTGCTCTTTCAATCACTGATGATTATCACTACTCTGAAAAATAAGTCCCAGAAGCAATACCTGAATGAAAGCAAAATTTAAAGAATTCATTAATCTCATTTATTTATCTTCAGTAAATTTGTAATCCAATGGCACTACTTCTGAGGACAACAAAACACTGGAAAAAAATATTGTTTGATGTAACACACCAAGAGTAGGCCTAGCACATTGCACTTGGTTTTGATATTCATATTATTATTATTATTATTATTATTATTATTATTATTATTATTATTATTATTATTATTATTATTATAGTAAATAACAGAAGGCTACTCATCAAACACTACCTACCACATGCCTGTTAATTTCAAATCGACTGAATGAATGTAATTTCATTACTTTTCACTATAGGCCTATGGGGTCTTCCATGTTTTTTTTTTTTGTCTCCCAGACCCCAAACTGCTGGCTAACGAATGTAATTTCATTACTTTTCACTATAGGCCTGTTTTTTTTTGTTTGGTCTCCCAGAGACACCCAAAATGCTGGCTAACTGTGGGTCGTCTATTGGCTACATAGCCTACTGGCCTGTGTGTATAGAATAATTTCAAATTAAATTGTCTATTCATTGATTCGTCATGTATAGTCATGTAGCCTCAAAAAAGAGAAAAGGGAATGCTTCACTGGGTCCTCTGTCCAGTTAGTAGTCATGTAGCCTATTCGTAATTTACTGCCCAACTTTTGCCATTTTTAAATAGGTTACTAAAGCATTCCATCGGGTAAAGAAACGAATGACGTGTAGGCCTATTGGAGTCGGACCAGCCATTTCACTGTTTAGGGTATAAAGCGAAAATATCAGCAAAAGCTTTTCAGGTGTCTCGGAAAAGTGCAATGAGCTCTCTGCTCGGAGGTAAAACATGGTTTTGCGCGATTCCAAAACACCAGCTGGACGCAAAAAAGCAAACATACATCATGCCTCGGAACAGGCTACTTGTAGTAGGCTACACAGGGCGGTGAAGACCGCTTTGTTTTTTACCCTCTGCCGCAGGCAGCACAGACATAACAGAAGAGAAAAGGTTTTCTCCGCGCTTTTCTTCTTCACTAGCTCGCGCATCGCATGAAAGGACTTAGGTGATTTGAAAGACTGGGGTGAAAGTCACCGGTGCATCTCAGTTTGACTTTGAAAATTGACTGTTGAAGATGTCTTTACTGAACTCATTAGTTAGGCAAGACATAAATGCATAGGTAGCCTATAATTTTTTTTCAACACGTGAGATGATCCAGTGACGCTTCTACAGTGTTAGGGAGCCAGTTATGGCCAAATTCACGACACTCAATTCAGCACAGCGTATTATGACAAAGATACCACCGCGGCAAAAGAATGAATCTTTTCGATATGCGCTGCCTCGGAATAGAAGCCTATGCCTACAAGACCACTTTTGACCCTCTGCAGCAGGCAGCACAAAAAATAGAGAGGAGAAACGTTTTTCATCGCGCTCTTCTATACTGTCCGGTGAGTCGCGGTAAATGACTGACATGAACTTGGTTAAACCTCACCGAGTATCTCAGACTGACTCTGGAAACGGACTGCTGAAGACTTGTTAACTGAACACATTCATTGGGCACGGTTCTAAATAAAAGCATTTTAATCTTCCATATCTGAGATGATCCTATGAGGCTTCTTTAAATTACAGAAACCTAACAAGCCCTGTCTTGACCACATCTACATCTTTCAATTCAGCACCGTTTGTTATGACAACAAGTAGGACACAGCGCAGTAAATTAAACTTTTCCTAATAGATAAATCACACGGGCGCTTTAGTTTAAGGTTTGCATGTGAGCTATCCAATCAAAAAATGAAATTTACATTCCAGTGCCGTTTAGTAGCCTAATCGCAGTTGTAGTGATAAACTGCAAGAGGCACATGAGACTGGAGTTGATAATCACAGGGCTCGACGGCCTCCGATCCACGGAGAGGTGTCGCCTGTTTGTATTCACTGTTCCTTCTTTTTTTGGACCTATAACTTGAGGGAAAACTCTGCTTCATTGAGACAGAAGGCGTTTTCAATTGTTCAGATGCGCTGACAATGAGTCAGTGAATAGGCCTACACATGTGTAAATTCTGAGTCTTCAAGTCTACAAGCGCTGATGTTTTTCCCTCAACCTCGCGCGCCCCTGCGCTACAAGCGTAGTCAGCACGTTGGCTGCGCAGGTAGACTGCTCACGGCTGCCTCCCTTCTCACCACACATCGGGCCATTTCAATCTTTATTTTAACACATTAAAACAGCGATTTCAGACCAAATATTTTCAGAGATGATAGACAAGATGTTAAACAACAATAATTTAATGAGAAACCGATTTCAGGAAAACATTGGTTCTCGACCTATTTTCGCTGTTTCCTGAGAAAAAGCCAGCGCGACATCCGACGGGTTTTCCCAGATCGCATCACATATGAGAAAACTACTATATTCCTATAGAAATAATGCACGTTTTATGTTAAAATCATATTGAAGTCTTATTCAATTTACGTGTGGGACTCTGACCGCTACACCAAAGAGCCAGGCTCGTTGGCATGTTAGTCTGAACACACCCACAACCCTAGTGATGGTCACTCCATCACATTGCCTTCCCCTTCGGGAAGCGCACGCGTGCGCTTCACACACTCATGGTGTCCCTCACGCAACTGCCCATCATGCTTCTCCCATCCAATGTGCCCCATCATCAATGCTTCACCTATCACTGAGGTCCCTCACACGGGGGTAACCAATCCTGGGGGTCCCTCACATGGAATTACGGCTCACACACCATGAGTACGCTTCCGATGGCCTCACGGTACCATCCCACTTCTGACACCATTTATAGCGAAGGGGAGTAGAGTTGCCCAGCTGGGACTTGAACCCAGACCTTCTGGGGTAGTAAACCGGGGCTCTGACCGCTACACCAAAGAGCCAGGCTCGTTGGCATGTTAGTCAGAACACACCCACAACCCTAGTGATGGTCACTCCATCACACGTATGTTCCGTACATGTTCCGTAGTTGGATTTTACAGACTTCCTATATTAAGTTTATATGAAGTTTACAACTTGAAATGTAATATTCGTATATAAATGTTATAAAGTTTATACATTTAATTATATGCAAACCTGATTTAATTTAATTTAATTTACATTTAATTTAACATTTCTTAAACAGTTTCTGACACCAATATTTATATGAATTCTGCACATTTGTCATATGAAGCATGAGACTTTAAATGTAATATTTGTATATAACACAGGCCTAGACAGTCTAAATAAGCTTCCCGGAAAAAAAAATCAACCTGACGAAGAACTTCACTCATGATTTTTTATTTGTCTTTCTTGACTGTCACTTTGATTATATATAGGCCTATATTGCCTAAAGACAAATGTGTGTATGTGTGTGTGTCTGTGTGTGTGTGTGTGTGTGTGTGTGTGGGGGGGTCTGTCCCACATTGTCCCTCCGAAGCATACCCCTTGTCCCCCCTTGGACTTATTAGCAGGTGGTCACCCTAGCTGGAAATAAGCTACAACAAATATTGCATGGTGCACCTTTAAATATGGCATACACATAGGGCCTACTGTAACATATACAACAACATGGCACAAATACAGCACACATCTGATTGGCATTCATCCAAAAACAGCACTATTTTCCAATCTTTTTACTTATACGAAATATATAAGCCCATAGTAACATAAATCGTGTATGGCATATATGACTGACAGCACTATTTTCCAATCTTTTTACTTATACGAAATATATAAGCCCATAGTAACATAAATCGTGTATGGCATATATGACTGACAGCACTATTTTCCAATCTTTTTACTTATACGAAATATATAAGTCCATAGTAACATTTGTGTATGGCATATATGACTGACAGCACTATTTTCCAATCTTTTTACTTATACGAAATATATAAGCCCATAGTAACATAAATCGTGTATGGCATATATGACTGAAAATGAATAAAAAAATAGTTAGATTTGTATATGTGGGTTTGTGCCTTGTATGACCCTTATAATATTCTTATGGAACAGATATAATCCATATGCGTTTTTAATAAGACTTTTTCATATGGGCGGTGGGGAGGGAGAAGGCACGCGACAGGCTCTTGAGCGCCTATAAGACACACAAAAGATTTTGAAGATGCCTGGGTGTCGGCTAGAGCCCTACACACAGTCTACATATTAGGGTACAAAATATGCTCACAATCAACCTCTCTAATACAATGTTGAGTTTAGAACTTTTAGTTGTCATACATCTGACAGCCAGCCAGCGCCACGTTTAGGTAGCAAAAAAACCCGACAGCCAGCTGTAGATATGCCTCGGAAAAATAGGCTAAGATTTCATGTTTCAACTGATTTGCTTTGCAATTCGTATTTTTGATTGAAGCTTCCTAAATTAAGTTTTCAAATTCAGATTCACCTGCACCTCGAGAGATAGGCAAAGGGAGGGGCAGCATATGCGCGATGCGGGGGGCACGCGCAGCTCTACATGGGAGGGAGGGGGGAACAAGCATGCATGCGAGTCGACCAGGGCAGAGACGCAAAATATGTCGAAGATGTCGTGGGAGTAGAGCGACTGCCCTGACGGCCTGAGGAGAGCTGGAAACACAGCAGACTACACAGTATTAAACTACATGATCACAATTAATGTCTCTTAACCCTTTAACGCATAACATGGGTCTAAATAGACCCGGCTGAGTTTAAAATTTCTATAACTTTGTAAGAATACAATTTTCTTACTCAGCACTCCATGAATTCCTCAATTGACTTGTTTTTGTCCCTTAGATGACTTAATTTATTTTTATGCATCATAACTTTTTGCGTGAAAACACTTTTTTGGTTACTACCCCTTTAACGCATAACATGGGTCTAAATAGACCCGCATTCATTTCCTATGTAATTTCATCACAAGCTTAAAGGATAGTTCCGGCGTAAAATGAAAGTTTCACCATCGCTTTCCCATGCCACATAATGTATCTAATGATGAGACATTCCGGGCAATGCCGCGCCGTTATGGAGTTAGCTAATTTTAAGCTTTTTGGTGAAAAACGCAGCCAATGCATCACGGCGGGGCCAATTATAAGCCTATTATTTTCTGATGTTTCCCCGCTATAAACAACTTCAACAACGCTACACACTTCATCACAAAGGTCTCGTCAATCAAACCGAGGCACAGAGAAGGTCATCGGACCACACAGTCTTTCACTGGCCAGTGTTTTCAGAGGTGTCTCACTGTTGCAACTCTCTGACCCGCATGCAGGCAACTCAGTCAGGTGGCTAGGTAGGCTAAACATGGTCCGCGGTTACACCGGCTGCGACCGTAAAATGAAAAGCTGGAACCCCGACCGTTTTCACCGACTGCCACTGTCTAAACCAGCCATATTCCGGGAATGGCTAATAGCATTAGAAGTGGACGAAACTGACGTAAAAACCCGGAGGGATCGCTACTACCGTGTGTGCAGGCAGCAGATTTGAAGAGTTGCATGGAGAGTACAGGTAGGCAGACTACTCTTACAAAGTAATTGCAACACGGTATAATATAACATGGAGTCAACTTTGTAATAACACACCACTGGTGGTGTACTTACATCTGTAAGAGCACTTCTAGTACGACTTTATAAAATTCCTCCAGCCCTCCTCCGTTGCGTAATGGTCCATCTGACCTCGCGCGCCCTCGTCATTAGAGTCTACTTACTTCACTGAAACTACTCTAGCATGCTTGACATCAACCACATCGAATGCCTCAGGTCGCACAATTTCACAATTTCACTTGCCATCCCGCGCTAGTTTGTTTTGACCGTGTATTTATCTCCTGTAGTGGGCTACATTTACTGCACCTGTAGGCTATGCCTTCCCAAAACAGAGTGCTTGCTGGCAAAGACGCGCGGTGTTGCAACCAGTTTCACAGATTCACAGACAGTCAAGATTCATGAGCCAGACACATTTACACATGTTTCTCTCTCTTCAAACATACCTCCATAGCCATGCGCCTTTTTGGCACAGCATCCTCTTTAGATGGTTTCGTTTTGGTCTTCCATCTCCCTTACTCTTCTTGTAGCCATCATCCTCGAAATGCTCCCTCCACACACGGTAGTAGCGATCCCTCAGGGTTTATATGTCAGTTTCGTCCACTTCTAATGCTATTAGCCATTCCCGGAATATGGCTGGTTTAGACAGTGGCAGTCGGTGAAAACGGTCGGGGTTCCAGCTTTTCATTTTACGGTCGCAGCCGGTGTAAGAACCGCGGACCATGTTTAGCCTACCTAGCCACCTGATTGAGTAGCCTGCATCCGGGTCAGAGAGTTGCAACAGTGAGACACTTCTGAAAACACTGGCCAGTGAAAGACTGCAGTGGTCCGATGATCTTCTCTGTGCCTCGGTTTGATTGACGAGACCTTTGTGATGAAGTGTGTAGCGTTTTTGAAGTTGTTTATAGCGGGGAAACATCAGAAAATAATAGGCCTATAATTGGCCCCGCCGTGATGCATTGGCTGCGTTTTTCACCAAAAAGCTTAAAATAAGCTAACTCCATAACGGCGCGGCATTGCCCGGAATGGCTCATCATTAGATACATTATGTGGCATGGGAAAGCGATGGTGAAACTTTCATTTTACGCCGGAACTATCCTTTAATGTCTCTTAGCCATATTGAAAAAGGATTTTGATTCCTTTACTAAAAGTCCAACTTTTTATCCTTTATGGAGTATTAACTCCCAACATCAATACTTATTTTAAATACTTGATGGTTATTCTTTGATATAGAAGTCATTTTATATAACTATGTGATATTTAGACACATGGGTCTAAATAGACCCGCATTCATTTCCTATGTAATTTCATCACAAGCTTAATGTCTCTTAGCCATATTGAAAAAGGATTTTGATTCTTTTACTAAAAGTCCAACTTTTTATCATTTATGGAGTATTAACTCCCAACATCAATACTTATTTTAAATTCTTGATGGTTATTCTTTGATATAGAAGTAGAGATGTCCGATAATATCGGCCCACAGATATTATCGGCCCGATAATAGCATAAAATGTAATATCGGTAAATATCGGTATCGGATTTTTGACCCATCAAAGCCGATATGATAATGCTTGAGTTACTGTACACTTTTCTCCTGAATTATTTTTCTATTTTGCACAGACGATGTTAATATTTGGAAAGCTTTGTTGCATTCGAGAATGCTTCTAGTGGGGCATTGCAATAAAATTAAGCATATTTTGTTCCACAGCAGCAGATTTGTAATGTTACCTAAAATTTGTGATGAGGAAAAATAACCCACATATATCGGCATCGGTATCGGCCGATATCGGAATCGAAAATTTAGAGTTGGACAATATCGGCATATCGGATATCGGCAAAAAAGCCAATATCGGACATCTCTATATAGAAGTCATTTTATATAACTATATGATATTTAGACACATGGGTCTAAATAGACCCACATTCATTTCCTATGTAATTTCATCACAAGCTTAATGTCTCTTAGCCATATTGAGAAAGGATTTTGATTCTTTTACTAAAAAATCAACTTTTTGTCATTTATGGAGTATTAACTCCCAACATTAATACTTAATTCAAATACTTTATGGTTATTCTTTGAAATAGACATCTTTTTATACAATTATATGATATTTACACACATGGGTCAAAAATGATCCGCATTCATTTTTTATATACAGAATTTTATTAGGCAAACATGTTTTTTGACCATATTGTCTTTTTTATGCTTATTTTCCAACAGGAATCTATATGAACATGAAAACCTATCGGATTTAAGCATTCCAGGCCATGCATATTTGTATAAAAATATGGGGCTGTGGTCGAAGGTGCCCAACACCTTATATCAGGTGTGCATAATTATTAGGCAACTTTGTTGTCTTCTTGGAAAATGGGCCACAAAATAGATCTAACAAACTCTGAAAAGTCGATTAACAATTTTGAAGTCTTCCAGAGGGATGTGGCTGTCGTGAAATTGGCAAGATGTTGGTCACTTTACCACAGAATTATGAAATGCATCATTACAAAGTCATCAGTCTCGTAAGAAATGTCACTGCAAAAAATTGAGAAGAATTTAAGGTGGAGCTACAAAAAAGTATTACCCTGCAGTCCTATAATATCACACAACAGAAACCTACACCAAGTGTCCAGAAGAACAGGGCATTGCGCACTCAAGAGATATGGCCAAGGTAAGAAGGGATGACTAGACTAAGTTAATTAAGTCAAGACTGGGTCAAAAATACCTGGGGACAGAGTTTTCAAAGTTAGGCCTATTATGGACTTGGGAAAGTGACTCTTGACAGACAGGGTGGATGAGCCCATGGCTGGATCATTGAGAGGAAGACATTTGCATCTTTTGAAAACCATGGTATTTATGCTGCACTTTGCTGGCATTTGAGTTGAACTCAGGAACTCATGTAAGTGTGCACATTGATGATTTAGCCATAGACTCATCTACCTGGTCCATTAACAGTCACCTTCACTAGTTCATAAAACCATTGAAAAAAACTGTCTAAAGACATTTCTTGACCCAGTCTTGACTTAAGTTTCTTGTTGAGTGGTCCTCGGGTTTCAGCCTGTTTTACCTTGGCCATGTCTCTGAGTGCTGAATACAATGTTCTTGTGGACACTCAATGTAGGTTTCAGTTCTGGAATATAACAGCACTGCAGGTAATACTTTTGTGGTAGTTTCATCTTCAATTCTTCTAAATCTGGCAGTGACTTTGTGAGCTCATGTCATGTGACACTGATGGCTTTGTAACAGTGCTTTAGACGAATGTGACCAATATTTCAAGACAGCCACACCCCTCTGGAAGACATCAAAATTGTTTATAGTATTTTTGGAGTTTGTTAGATGTCTTTTGTGGCATATTTTCCCATAGGAAAGCAAAGTTGCCTAATAATTATGCACATTAATTATGCCCTGATATAGGCTATTGGGCTCCTCCGATTACACGTCTCTTATTACACAAATATGCATGACCTGGAATCCAATAGGTCAGCAGTGGTCAACAGTGGTCAAAAACTGTCTGCAGTTTATTTGTTCCTGACTGGAATCCTTTAAAATATATTTTAGTTCCTAACATGAAACACTTCAGACTTAGGCTATGTCTGCAATAATGGGGGAAATTATTTGTGTGTTTATTTATATAAGATACAAAAAATAACACCCATTTTGTGCATTAAAACAGCCTAAATCACAACTTTTAATCCATTAGCTATTAAAATACATTAATTGTGGAAGTTATTATAGTGAAAGATTTAGACTTCCATTAGAAATGAATGCGGGCCATTTTCGATCCATGTCTAGAAATTAGTGATTTAATTCCAAATTCTTGTTTATTTGTAAAATAAAAATATAAGAACATTTTAAAAAATACTTTTTTGAATTAAGGACCACCTATGTAATTACTTTTAGAAGAATTATGGGATAAAATGTATTGGTTTTTGAAGTTGCGTGAGAGAATACATGATTAATGCTCAGAAACACATTGGAAATGAATGCGGGTCTATTTAGACCCATGTTATGCGTTAGTGTGAGTCCAATGGCTTATGCATTAAAGGGTTAAAGCCGATCTCGAGTTTAGGACGTTTGATCCTAAATAATCTGACAGCCGGGGTGTGCCACGTTCAGATATTGGGGGAATACGACAGCCAGCTAGCTTGCTTGCAGTCAACGTTTTACATGGCTCAGGTTGTTTTGTGGAAGGCTGACCCAACTAAGAAACATGCAGATGACATGTCGTTTTATCAAGCAAGAGAGAACTTAAGGGGGTAGGCTAGCTAAAGGAAGCACATCTCTGCAGAGTTGGCTGCGAAAAAAATGAACAGGTGCAGGTGAGGCAGAGAATCTTTTTCAGGATTGTAGAGGTTTGATCTTGGTGAGACCGCTAGGAAAGTGCGTTTTCTTACGCTGATATAGCCTATTCTCCGACCCAAAGATAGGCTACTGTTTCCACTGTCAATGTCCATGTAATTGAAATAAATCCACTCCACGTGATAACTGACGTTTATTGTTCTTCTCAAGAAATAGGCCTACAAAATGTGCATGAACTAACTAAAATATCTGTAATGAAAATAAAAGGTTATAAAGTCTGCGAGAAGCTCGGAGCTTCAGAGCAACATATAAGAACTGGTGCTCCCACGCCACGGTTCTTTGCGATCTGAAATGAAAGCCGGCTCGTCCTTTCTTAAAGCGACAGTACACATTTTTAATATAGGCTACAAAAGACCCAACAAATGACCTAAACCTGTGAATTCTTATTGTTTTAGCTTTCCTATATAATATTCATCATTTTAATCATGGAATATGCCTATTAATTAAATTTCAAATTCAAATTAAATGATCTTTTTGACAATTTTTAACTATTTCTATTTATTATAACTTAAAGTCTACTTTGGCTGCTACAAGGATTATAAAGGATTATAAAGATGACAGTGGGTTAATTGATTAAGCATCCTCATATTTAGCCTATTAATTTACTCATCATTTCATTTCATTTAAGATGAGGATGACTCAGAGCCACAGACCTCTGCACATAGGGCAGGTAGGCATAAGACTGATAATCTCTGTGACTGATACAGGTTTAAAAACTATCAAGGCTTTTTCTCATAATTTCATTTAATTTAGGGGCAGCCACATACCACACATGAGGAAATGTGGATCAGGAGACATTTAGGGCAGGTGGGCATAAGGCTGATCATCTCTGATATGATTAATAGGTAGGCCTACATGTTTAAAAACTAGCATGTTATATCATATGGTACGCATATTCAGGATACTATACAATAAAAGATATTAATAATTATGACAATAATATACTACTTCTACTACTACTACTACTAAAAATAATAATACCCATGGTGCAGTTTCCTAAAAATTCTGAAGGCCGCTCATTGTTGATGTTTTTTTTTTTTTTTTTGGGGGGGGGGGGTTGCCCTTTCTTCAGGTTAGAGCAACTGCCCTTTGAAATTCCTGTGCACGTCCCTGATAGTGTCACTGCCTTTTGGAGTTCCCCCATTTATTTTGATCTATTTTCAAAGCAGTATTTCCCATGGAAATAGTCGAGTCCACGTAATTCTGGAGTCCACCCTTAGTTAATCAAGCAGCAAATGATTTAAAGAAGCTTCTGAGCTATTCAGAGCAGCGACATATGGGTGCTCAAGAGAGACTGCTGTTACCACTAAGTGCCAAAACGGCATGCAATTAAAAATGTAATCAAAATGTTTGCTACACATTTGATACAGTGCCTTCCGCTGGACCATGGGGCTAATAAACGCTGGTGTGTCAACATGCCATTCCCTATAACATACAGTATGTAAGGGGGGAGGGAGTGTAGACAGCAGTCACCCCAGTGGGTCAGGAGCAGAGGCTCACTGTGACATGTCATTTCTTTTAATAAACTGAGGCCATTACACACCCCACTACCCTCTGCTCTCCCATACCAACCCCTGCACTCCCCTGCTATGGCCCCCAAAGGAAGCACATGCTACGACACTTGAAAGGTTGCTGTTGGTGTGCTTGTGTGTGTGCGTGTGTGTGTGTGTGTGTGTGTGTGTGTGTGTGTGTGTGTGTGTGTGTGTGTGTGTGTGTGTGTGTGTGTGTGTGTGTGTGTGTGTGTGTGTGTGTGTGTGCGTGTGTGTGTGAAGGAGAGAAAGACAGAGAAATGCCAGGTTATTCATAAGGTATTCAGCATCAGACACTATTGGAGAGGTCTCTCAAAGGGGCAGTCTGGACGTCTCCATTGGCTCTCTGTACCCTGCAGCCTCATAATGGAGGAGGCAGCAGTAATGATGGAATAGATTTGGTGCAATTACAAGGTCACCTGCTGTAACAGGCTACCAAGAGATAATGGGCCTGGATCAAGTCCCCTATGGATTCCTCTCCAATACGTTAAACGATTCTGGATCATGTATTGTTCCTCTCTAACATGCAGACAATCACACAAAAGCTGTGATTAAATCCATTATATTTAATAGTCACACCTTTTGGCTGATAATTGGGTCTCAGAATAACACTGTGTTTGCCGGTCAATTTTGGCTGATTCAGAGTTGACAATTTCAGTGTGAGGTCAAAACCTTTTCTATTTGACATTGGTGAAGAAAAAAGACACTTTTTATATGTAGTCACTACATAATTGTTTGATTTTTTTCATCTTGAAAATAGCCTGTCTATCAAAATAGCCTGTCTGGCACTGACCATTTTTTGAAAGACAGTTAAAGATATGTAATAAGACTTTTTCTAGTAATTGGTTGGTTTCCAGCCAACCGTGGTTCAAAATGTGACCGTATACAGTAGTGGGACTAAAAGGGACACTAATATTGGTCATACTGACACAATTTAAGGCAAAGAAGGTCACGTGCAAACATTCCAAAAACCACTTTTTTCCGACTGCAGAAAATCTTTATAGTGTGGTTATGAACTTTGTTCATGGAGGCAATTCCATCTTTATATGCAAGCCCACAGTATCACATTTCATATGCTATACACACAATCAACAACACAAAATTAAAGTGCTTGACTGTCTTCTCTTTATCTTTCTTCTTATTTACAGTTTAATTTAAGGATACCATACCCCTTACTTGTAATCCTTACATAAACCCTATACTGTGTTTAATAGATGAGAAAAAAAAATGTGTCTTAAGTAGTTCTAAAAAGAGATGTAGCCTAATTAATCTAATACTAAAACATTGTCACGAAAGCATCTACAGTAAATAGGCCTAGCTTACACATCTGTTTCCTCTCAACATTCATTATTTAATCATGCAGAGAGCTAACAGTCTACTGCTACTGTAGAGCCATAAAGTAGAACACCACCATAGAAACACATAAAAGGTTTATTGAGAAAACAAAACAAAAAAGTGACAATATGGGCCTTGTTTCCAAAAACATGTCAGAAAAAGTAGCGAGGAAAAACAAAACAATGTCTGTGTCCTCAATAAATCCTCACATAGGCCTATTCAAACACAAGTCTGGAGTTTCCCAATGTACACATGAATGATGCAACATGCCAAAGAAGTAGCTGAAAACAAAACCGAACAATATCATTCTGAACTGCCATCTCAAATTCGCACACTAGAGCTTCAGGCGCTGGTGACATGGAAATAGTACGGTAATAACATGATAATAACATAGTAACAACATGCTAATTAAGTGCTTATAACGTGCAATTATCTAATTTGTGCAGAGGAATGTTCTTATGACTGACACAAAGACTGTTTTTCTTTGTTTCTTGCGTAATGGCTCCTTCATAGTTTATTTCCTCTTAAAAGCAGTGCTGAGTCCTCAGCAGTACTTTCCAAACTTCGGCCCATTGTACAGGTCCTCTCATTAGAGTCCCACAGCCATTTGTCTGCATTTGGCCATTAGACCCCTGGGCTACTCTACCTCCCCAACACCACCACCACCCTTCTCTCTATATATAGGATGATAGTGCTGCACTGTGCTGTGCTGTGATTTCGTAATGGCCATAATGGCTGTCTGTGGGGCAGGGTGAGGAGGGTGAGGTGGGTTGGCTATGGTGGAGGGGGATTGAGTGGTGTTGCAACAGATTTACTGTTGGCCCCCGCAGCCGTGCATCTCTCTTTCTCTCTCTCTCTCTCTCTCTCTCTCTCTCTCTCTCTCTCTCTCTCTCTCTCTTTCTCGGAGCCTCCCTAGGACGGATGGGAATTATAATAATAAATTATAATGAAAATCAAAGCCATTCTCTAAATTAGGGCAGCTTGGAGGTGCTGCAATGGAGCCTCATATACTGTTTTCAGGCCGACCAGAATGGTGCCGGTGCCGATGTTCAGCACTAAAGTGCTCACCTGCAAACCGCCAGTGTTCATGACGGGGCTCTGAACTTTTCCGCACCTGACCGTGTTACACAGATGAACCTGCTGACGTTCACGTTGTCGTCACAGTTTGCAGAGAAGTATTTTTACGGTTCGCATTGCGAACCAACTTCCCGGTTTGCGAATGCTAAGATCTGTAGCGTGAACACGCTGGCCGGTTCGCAATTAGGTGCGGGAACCAGTGTTGCCAGATTGGGCGGGTGCCTGCCCAGTTGTGCTACTTAGGATGAGCGTCTGCGGGTAAAAACGGGGAAAATTGGCGTTTTTTTCAGCCGTTTTGGGCCCATAGAAGTCAATGTAAATTGTTGAATTTGGGCGGAATTTAGCACATTTTGGCGGTTTTTGAGAAGCTTTTGGGCGGGATTTGGTCAGACACATCTGGCAACACTAGCTGGAACAGCCACCAGCACGAGAGCACATACACTCTTAAAAAAGATTGGTTAAAATAAACAAAAAATTAGTAGTTTTTAACCGATCTGTTCGATTAATATGTGTCCGAGAAAAATATTAGTCAAAATAACCGATTAGACTTCAGTTAAAATTTCAACCAATCTAGATCGGTTAAAAAACTAACCAATTCCAAATCGGTTGTTTTGACCAATAGATTGGTTATGTTTAACCAATCTTTATAAGTCAAAAATGTACCAATCCCCCAATGGTTGTTTTGACCAATTTCTTCGATTAATATGTGTCCGACACAGATATTGGTTAAAATTTTAACCGATTTGCTTGGTTAGATGGACACTGCAATTACTTCACTCCAAATTAACAGTTTCAAAGCTATATCAATCATAACCAATAACCAAGATTTGAGTTTGTTTTCACAAAGTTTATTAACAATTTAATTTCAAAAGGCTTTAAAGCACTGATCTGAAAGGATGGGGATACAGTAACTTACAGCAATCTGTTCCTTCCCAACACTGATGATGGTAAAGTTGTGTGGGCACAACAAAAAGACAGGCTGGTATTAAGAAAAAAACAAAAGCAGAGGTAACATTTTATGCTTGGTGAGCCGTTTTCGACGAAAATTCAAATTACAAATGCATGCATATCCTGTGACTATTACTTACTTACAAAACTTTAAGGTTGTGCTTGACAACCGGAGAAAACCTGTTAGGAGTCAACATGATCTTACTTTAAGTTATATTCAAAGAACAGTACATTTTTGCAAAACAAGGAGGCAAGTATCACTTAGAATGGCATACAATGCTGTTTCTCCAGTACCAGGTAAATTACCTGAATCTGCATAGGATGTAGTCTGCATGTCAGTGGAATCAGAAGTAATTAAAATACACATGGTGTGGAGTGGTGGTGTTTGCGTAGATGTTTTAAAAAATGTCCAGTGACTACAGAGCAACTTGAAGTGAGAAATGTTCCAGTACCTTGGCCCACTTTTTGGTTGAGATGGTTATATCGGACACATATTCAAAAGAGGCAAAAACAGAGTTAAACTGTGGTGGATATGCCAAGTTACACACCCAGTAGAGCATGAAAAGCTTGTCACTGCGCAAGTCAGGCAATCAGCAACAGGAATGGTTACATTGTCATCCATGGCAGTGATGACACTGCCGTGTCAAACTCTCGCCTCCTAGTAGTGGGGTCCTTGAAACCTTCTCAGTGTCAGTGCCGAGGGATGCAAAGTTGGTTCCAGTCTGAAAGAATTTGTAAGATTTGAGAGAGAGAGAGAAAGAGAGAGAGAGAGAGATACATCAATGGTGCTTAGCCCCATAATGCACGCCATACCATCTGAAACATGCTGTAATAGTCATTGAAAGGTTAATTGCCAGTACTACTCTACTATGACATAACATAGGGCCTTTAGTAATGCTCAGTAATTGCCATTCTGGTAACCACAAAATTTATAACGCCCTGTTTTAACAGGTTATATAGAAAGCTTTACTCTACTGAGTGAACGGTATAAATCATGCAGTATCAGGAAGCTTAATTAACACCAAGTATAGCCAAAATCAACAATGCACACAACTATATCGTGACTTGTTCTTTCTAAATAAAGGTTAAAAAATGTCTGGCAGACGTACCAAACTTGGCATCTCCAGAAAGCGTGGAAATTTCTCAAAGATGTCACGCATGGAGGGGGAGTCCTCAGCGATCCTGAAAAATACAACAAATTGAGAAAACGTAACCCAAATACTCCACTCAATGAAACGGTGGGCTCAGTGTCATAGGCCTAACAGCAGAAGGCACCAAGGGTGCGTTTGTAAACTGCCGCTCTGAGCACAAAACAATTGGTAATGTCATGTATGAGCAGTGGTGGACAAAGTAAAAGTAAAAAAAAAACAAAAAAAAACAGTTTCTTTCCAACACAGGTAACTTATCTGAGTAAAAAGTAGACCAATGTACTTGTCTTACGACGAGCTGATTCTGCACAGGTTGGATTGAGTTTGTGGTGGGTTCTTGTTAGGTTTTTATTGTTTTTCAGTAATAACACAGTCTATCTCAATAGGTAGGTATACTGGAGCAAACGGTTTAACAGCTATGTAATATCATGTGCTACTGTTGTAATTACACCACAAAAGTACTTTTACTTTGTCCACCACTGTGTACGAGTGTGTTATTCAGACTGTTAGATAGTAGACATTTGAAACACACATTTGGTGCAGATTTATTAAAATTTGCTTACCGGTATATTTAGAAACTGTTTTTTTTTCAGTATTTTTAGACATGGTGCTACAAAGGGGATCAATGTACTGTAACCAGGCAGCTGCCATCCTTAACCCTGTAGTGCAGCGTTATGGCTCTATGTAATGTCATAGCAATGTTGTTATGATGTATTTAAGCATTTTCAGCAAGTGAATAGGGTCGCTGGCGATCTATCCTCTCAAAATAACACACAAGATGAACAGGATGCATCTCTGATTAACAGTGTGTGGTTCAAACTGTTAAGACATTTGAAACACACATACATGTGGTGTACATTTGTGAATGGTTGCTAACCTTTAGAAATTCTGTCAATGTTCAGAAGCATTTGCAGACATGGTCCAGGGGGCTCAAGTACGACCAGAGAGCAACCATCCAGCAATAAGGATATCTTCTGAGCTGCACACAACATTAACACACAACACACAACATTAATTTGCATCTCATATTGACAGCATGAAATACATAGCATGTTTAGCACTTTGACTTTTATAAAAATACATGCAGGGCTTTTTGTAGGATTTTTTGGCATGAGGGAGCATCATGGCAGGTTTCGGGGGTGAAGGGGGGTGTCGTCCCCCCCCGTGAATGAGAAATTTACTTGGGGTGCTCAAATATGTATATATAAAAATAAAAGTATGAGGGTGCACCCACGGAGGTATGAGGGTGGAGCGCCCCTATTTCCCGTTCAGAAAAAGCCCTGACATGGATTGGTTTTGTGTGAATTCATGAACTTAAAACTCACCTCTTGCAACAGTGTTTATTTCTCTGAGGTACACCACACCAGAGGAATCACTCAGTGTAATCAGACAGCTTCCATGTAGGATCCTTCAGTAATATTCTCAGTCATCTGCAAAGCATGACAGCACAAAACATGAACATGATTATGCATTTATAGGCCTAATTATTACAAGAAAATAATGAAAAATGATAACACCGTCACCACCACGACACAATATGATGGCCTAGAGTATGAAACATCTAAAAGATACATGTCTGTATACATGTAAAATGTTTTTTTTTGTTTGTTTGTTTTATATCATTGATCATTTTCCCAGACGGATTGACAACAGATGGCTCAAAGAATTCAGTGTGCTAAACTGGAGGGCAAAAAGAGCAGATTATGTATCTTTCTGGATATTTTACTCATCACTTGAAATTAAATCTAAATCTAAATCTAATCTAAGATGTCACGCATAGAGGAGGAGTCCTCAACGATCCTGGAAAATACAACAAATTGACAAAATGTAACCCAAATACTCCAATCAATGAAACGGTGGGCTCAGTGCCATTGGCCTAACAGCAGAAGGCACTAAGGGTGCGTTTGTAAACTGCCGCTCCGAGCACATAACATATTGGTCATGTCATGTATGAGTGTGTTATTCAGACTATTAGATAGTAGACATTTGAAACACACATTTGGTGCAGAGTTATAAAAAAAATGCTTACATTTACAAACTGATTTTTCTCAGCATTTTAGACATGGTGCTACAAAGGGGATCAATGTACTGTAACCAGGCAGCGCTGCCATTATTCCTTAACTATCCTCTCAAAATAACACACGGCATGATCAGGACGCATCTCTGATTAACAGTGTGTGCTTCAAACTGTTAAGACATTTGAAACACACATACATGTGGTGTAAATTTGTGAATGGTTGCTAACCTTTAGAAATTCTGTCAATGTTCAGAAGCATTTGCAGATATGGTCCACTACGACCAGAGCTACCATCCAGCAATAAGGATATCTTGGCCATCTTCTCAGCTGCAATAATAACACACAACATTAGTATGCATCTCATATTGACAGCATGAAATACAGAGCAAGTTAGAACTTTGACTTTTTAAAAATACATGGATAGGTTTTGTGTGACTTTATAAACTCACCTCTTGCAACAGTGTTTATTTCTCTGAGGTACACCACACCAGAGGAATCACTCCGTGTAATCAGCCAGCTTCCATGTAGGATCCTTCAGCAATATTCTGTCATCTGCAAAGCAAGACAGCACAGAACATGAACATGATTATGTATCAATATGCCTAATTATTACACAAAAATAAAGTTTGAAAAATGATAACACCACCATGACACAATAGGCTGAATAAGGCTACAATATGAAACATCTATAAGATGCATTTCTTAAATTGTTTTCATTGATCATTTTCCCACACGGATTGACACCAGATGGCTCAAAGAATTCAGTGTGCTAAACTAGAGGGCAAAAAGAACAGATTATATATCTTTCTGGATATTTTACCCATCACTTGAAATGAAATCTGATGCATAGCCCACTTGTTAAGACCTCTAAAATCACTAGGCCCACTAGTAGATCCAAAAAGGATGGGCAAAGAAATCTAAATATTTATTGCAGTAACCATACAAATTAAGCATCTTTGATCAAGCCAAAAATTAAGCACTCTACACATCTGGGTGTTTCTGGGCTCATTATTTCAGGAGAAATCTGTCAAATAGGTAATGCCTATTTATTGAAAAGAACACGATCTGATGGCTGACAGTGGTTTCTCCCTGAACAGAGAGAACAGCCCACAGAGTTGGCAGTAACAGAATGGGACAAAACAGCACACTGTGTGCACAATAACAAGTTCAGAATCAGTTTACTTACTCTCCTTTACACAACGAACAGGGAAAGGCACATGTGTTAAAACATACTTCAGAGCAAGTGTATAGTCAAAATGAGTTCGTTTCTAACAATAAAAATCAGGCATAAGTTGTGGCTACTTCAAGCTTCTGAGTCAGCTAAAAGATAAGCTGGTGTTGCTAACGAACTTCTAGCTAGCTCTTCTCTCTGGTATTTGTGTTTTACTTTGGCTCAAGTACATTAACTGGATATCTTCAGAGCATAATTATACTCAAAGGGAGTTCGTTTCTAACAAAAAAAAAGACTTTAGCTAGCTAATGTTGCTAGCGGACAAGAGATTCATTATTCAGTTTGGCTAGCTCTAATGTTGCTAGCGGACATTTAGCTAGCTCTTAACTTTGGCGCCAACAGTCTTACAACACTAACTTAGCATGTTGTAACTTCAGAACAAAATTATATCCAAAATGTGTTCGTTTCTAACAAGAAACCAATATTCAGTTATGAATACATCGGGCTATTTCAAACATCCCTCAACAAAGGCAACATGATTTAACCGTTAGACTATAGCTAATTGTTGCTAGCGAACCACCTCATCATGCAGCGCTAGCTCTTTCAGGTGAAGAGGCCGGCGCAAACAATCTCTGGCCGGCGGGGAAGCACTCCCTTCGGCCCTCCTCCAGAAACCACTGATAGCTATGTTGCTAGCGGACATTTAGCTAGGTCTTGACTCTGACATGGGTGTTTTGGCACCACTGGACAAGTTTTATAGCTCTTTCGGAGCAAATCTATATTGTAAATTTCGTAGAGTTTGTTTCTAACAAAACACAAACTTTCCAACAACGTTGTGAAACCAACCTAGGGCTAAGTTAGCCTACCGGTAGTTATAATAGTGGCCTGTTAGCGGAGGTATGGTCTGAAGACAAATTCATTGCAAATTACCATCCTGAACAAGAAACTGTTTCGTTATTCACTGTATATTTGGCATTGTCTTGAAATTATTAACGAAACATTGAAAATAAACGAACTTACCTCACAAAGTGTTTGAATTCCACCAATATCTCAAACGGCTTTCCTGCAGCACCAAGATGGCGGCTTTGTCAGAAAATTGAGAAGCAGAGTTACGTACTTGACGTTGAGCGTCAGACCTGCGTCAGTTACCAATCTCTTAGTTAACATTTGCTTAACCAATGATATTAGTCATTTTTCAACCAATCTGTTATTAAAGTTAACCAATATCTATGTTAAGTCAACCAATTTGTTCTTAACCAATGATATTAGTTGTTAGATAACCAATTTGTTTGTTTAATAGTTACCAATGTCACAGTTAATTTGACCAATATTGCCTCAACCAACGAGATTAGTCACTTTTTTAACCAATCTCTTTTAAGGGTGTAGGAATCCAGCCTGATAACACAGAGATGAGGTGTACAGTACAAGTCCCGGCAATGCACCTTATCTCAATTCTTTCCTGNTTGTCACATGGGGTCTTGGCTGGCAGGCTAGTACTAGCTAGCCACCTTGCCTCTGCACAAAATATTTTGAAACAGCATGCCTTTTGTCACAATTTTTCTTCTCAACCAGCCAAAAGAGGGACAAGGCTGAAATTCCAGCCACGATTCTGAATTCCAGCCATGACTGGTTGAAGACAGGATCAATAGTATTAAAACTTCACACAAAGATTCCACCCAACAGCAGGGATGCCAGGCGCTTTGTACGAAGTGAAAGACAGGCCTTCCAGCTAAATTCAACCTTTACTAATGCCTTTTCAAGTCAGGCAGTCAAGCTATAAACCCAAAATGTCCTGTGCATTCTCAAGTAAGAATCTTGCAAGGCCCTCTATCAGGCATTCACTGGGCCAATTTAGGACAATAACAATTTCTAAACTACCCAAAAGGTCCCATACCAAAGCCTTTCCCTGAGAACACATGCACACACGCAACAACAATGCATTTGGTTGATCCATATAACAGAGAGCTACGTGCTAAGGTGGATAAGTCCATGTTCATTTTTTAAAAATTCAAATAACGTGAAAATGCAATTAATAATATAAATGTATCCATTTATAAAAATAACGGCAGAAAATCTAAATGAAGCCTTAATCTAGTGGTGAAACAAATCACATTTAGTAATTTCATTAGTTCAAATAAGCCAGGGTACTTGGAAACTTGGAACTTTCACTTGAACGTGATTACACAGCTTTTTCTTCATTTGCTGCCAATTCTTAGTCTTCCTTGCCAAGTTTTTCTGTGGTCTTCATAGATACCTTTACACAAATTACTTTTCAATGCCCTTTCATCATGTGCAAAGGCCTGTAACGTTGGCTTAGTGTGAGCAAGTAGTTTTTCATCTTCCTCCTACTAACTGAGAAAAGCAGGCAGCACCATTAATGTCCATTTGGCTACTTCCCACAACCCCCTGCTTTCTCTCCAAAATCATTCCATCAATTTACTATATCAATCCATCTGAATATCTCCATATTTTCCACCTCAGCCCACTTCCCAAACGTACATTCACGCACATGCACGCATGCACAAAATCTATCTTCGTTAATTGTGTGTGTGTGTGTGTGTGTGTGTGTGTGTGTGTGTGTGTGTGTGTGTGTGTGTGTGTGTGTGTGTGTGTGTGTGTGTGTGTGTGTGTGTGTGTGTCTGTGTGTGTGTGTCGGGGTGTGTCCTCTGCACCATCAAGCACGTCCTGATGTCGGCTCCACTGCGGGTGTGGGAGTGAGATGTAAGAGGAGAGAGTGATCTTGATTTATGCTTCCCTATTGGCCTGGGAAGAGGAGGAAGGTTGCCCTCTCCAAGCTTTCTATTAATTAGACCATAGATTGGTGGCGGGAAATAGGCAGCAGAAGGGATGGGAAGAGGAGAAGGAGGAGGAGGAGGAGGAGGGAGAAGGAGGTTGGGTGCATGATCAAGGGAGTGGTACTGGTGGTTAGTGGGGTGCTTTTTTCTTGATTACTATGCCTGAGCCATCCAATCAAAGGAACACGCTGAAGATTAAAATACCAGTATGGAGGGTGACTTACGTGATCTAGTAGTGCTCTCTCTCTCTCTCTCTCTCTCGTCTCTGTGTGTGTGTGTGTGTGTTGTGTGTGTGTGTGTGTCTGTGCGTGCGCGTGCGCGTGTGCGTGCGCGTGCTTATGGATGCTTATGTGTGTTGTTTCTTTTTTCCTTTCCTCTTCCCTCCTCTGTTCTGTTCACCCTGTGATGTTTTTCTAGCTGCTCTACATTATTCCCACTAATGACTCTGCTTCTGTCAGCTGTGTGCCTCCAACGCATGCTTCTGTGTGCTTCCAACAGGACTGTTTTTTTTTTTTTCTACAAAGCTCACTTATCTGTGAATTGTATGCACTGTGTAAATATTTGTGCCTGTGTTTGTTTTCAGCACGTTGCTTGAGAGAGGTTTAATATGCCTGGGCTTATGCCACCTGTGCATCTGTGTGTTTGTGTCTTGCTCTTTTACACATGTGAATGCTCTTTCTCTCTCTCTCTCTCTCTCTCTCTCTCTCTCTCTCTCTCTCTCTCTCTCTCTCTCTCTCTCAGAACAGATGTTGAATATCGTATTGTATATATTGAGTGGGGGGCCCTTTCAGATGACTGTGTCCTGGGACCAGTCACAACTATGGTATCTGCGGTCCTGCTTGTAATGATACTTCATATTCATCACCACCTCACAGAGGGGTCCCGTCGTGCTAATTGAGGTATTGTTGAACAGCTAATTAGCCAATATTAATGGAAATCTACTCAACTAAACAACCATTTCTTAAATTCATTTTTTAAAATTGTTTTATGTCTCATTGAAATACATGAGCCTTTTTTCCCCCGCATTTACATGCATGAATGTAATGTCATTCAGAGACACTTTTGGCTCAGTTTCTTCTTCAAAAATGCTTTGTTTTTTTATTTGTTCCTGTCTGTTAGGCCACAGTACCCTTTCGAAACATATCGAGCATAAACCATGGTTTTCCTGTTTTTTGGGGGGGGTTTTTTTACCATGGCTCAATCATGGTTTGACTATGGTTTAACTGCAAAATTAACCATGGTTTTACCCTGAAAACTAACCATTGTTTTACCACAGTTTCTATTTATTCATTAAATTACATTTAGTTGCAACTTTTTTTATCGCACGCACATTGGTGTTTGAGTAATGTGGGGTTACATGCCCTCAAGGGCACTTCAGCCATGGATGGAAATGTAGGGAGAGGTAAGGGTGGGATTCGAACATGCAACTCTGTCCAACTTCAGTCCAACTCCCTAACTATAACACCACGGCCTTAACAAAGAGTTATTATGTTAAACTGCTCACTATTGTGTACATAGAGAACAGTGTACAGGGCAGTGTGATGTGAGTAATGGTCGATAACAGCCATAAAACGATCAGAGATGCCATCTGCTAGCCAGGCCATGCTCTCCTGACGCAACACCTTCAGTGTTGCTCCTAGTCAGGCCAGGAGCAACACAAATATAGTCTCTGAGTTCCGGAAAAATCAGGAACTCCTCCCACTTTGTCGGCATGCAATCAACCAGTAGCAACCCAAGAGAGGCGTGTCAACCACACCGTTTGAGAAATGTTCATTGTTATGCTCTTGGTCAGATTTGAGAGTCGATGATAATCAGCTATGTGCAGTCAGCATGAATAAATGGCAGCCATTGCTCAGAGGCAGCAACCGTTTCTATTCATCCACCCAGTGCTCATTACAAAGACCCCTCGTTTCTCTGCTTGTTGATGCTTGTTGGTGAAACAATATTTGTGTTTTAATCATTTTCTGAATGCGAGATGGGAATGCATAAACAATATTAACAAAAAAACATGAAATCTTAACAACAATGCAAGTCAACTCTGCAGGCACTGATTGCATTAGGACTGAAACAGGTACTCCAAATTAAACCCTGCGGAGGTCATGATTGATGCAAAACAGGAAATGCTGACACTGTTGACTTTGGTCTTAACAAGAAGCAGCAGGGAGAGGAGTGAACTGCCTCCAAAACTTTTAGACTGCACACACAATTCACATCATCTAGATGAGTGCCAATCAGGAGATAGCTGATGACATGGAAGAGGTCCCATGCCAGTGCAGCCAGGGTGCACATAATAATATTGAATATCTTTCACGGCCGGTTTTCGATTGGGCACGACACAGCTCCATCGTGAAGCAAAAAGTGGCGGCCGAGTCACGCTGTGTCGAGCTGTAGGTCTACCAGAAAACCGGCAGTGGAAAAGAGCATCTACTGCACCACTGCGCAGCAGAAAAGCTCGATAACTTGGGTCACACTATGTGACATAAATGCACAACAGAAGTCACTCCCGTATGACAGGTCAGACACAGTTTCTAATCAGAATGTTTCACACAGTCGCAGTGCACATACAGTACAGCGCTGCACAGATCTGTGCAAAATGCCCTAATCAAAACCGTGCCTAGTGAGAAGAGCTCCACTGGGGATGTAATAACTGGAGATGTTCATGTCACTATGACCTCTGTGATTAGCACATAGAGGAGCCTGTGCAGCAGCTTTGTGGCACAAAGACCTCCACAGACTGAGTGCTGTTATGAAATCATTTCAAGAGAAGATTGTTTTTTTTTGTGCTTTTTTTGACTCCTCTTCCTTGTGATAGGGAAATTAATTTGAGAGAATGTGCAAGTAAGAGAGGTGGAAGGATTGGAAGAGAGAGAGCGAGAGAGAGAGAGAGAGAGAGAGAGAGAGAGAGAGAGAGAGAGAGAGAGAGAGAGAGATGAGAAAAAAGACACTGGATATGGAGGAAGAGAAAGATTGAGGACAGATAATTTGACAGTGGTACTTCTCTGAGGAAAGAGACTAATTGGGCCACTCTCTAAGTGGCAAGATCATCTCTTCATTTCTTTCTTTCTTTCTTTCTTTCTTTCTTTCTTTCTTTCTTTCTTTCTGTCTTTCTTTTTTTAAATCTAATTTGTAACTTGGATCTGATTCTGGTAGGGTAATATTTTTTTAAGAGTAATTTCTGAAGGACTACAAGATAAAATGGAACTCATAATTTAACAAAATGTGTACATTTAATGTCTAGAGAATCAACTTCCATGACCTTGTGCTTCCTGTTGAAAGAATATCCAACTGGATTTGTGTGGAGAGCAGCAACCCCATGCAAACCATATCATTTGATTGTTGGACCCTGATGTGGAATTTTAAAGTTATTTTCTTTGCCTCCCGCGTTCTCTATAACTGTTAGTTTCCTCCGAGTTTCCATCACAAAAGGAATTAAACATTTGTGCCATTTAGGCTGCTAGCTGCACTTTTAACAAGGATCTCGGAATAATAAAGAGATTGGAGGTTTTTCAGGGAAGTAGTAATGTTCAGCAGCATTAAATTAGTGTATCCCTACGCTTTCTGGGTTATGAGGCACCCTCAACAATAAGTGGTCTACTTCCTCATAGCCCAGCCCATAAGAAGATCCACTGGCATTCGTTAGCAGTGCAAGAAACCAGTGCGGCCCTACTGTAGCTGATATGGTAGGACACTTGTCTACTATGCGGCCGAACTGGGTTTGATTTCTGGCCCGGGTCCTTTGCCGGCCCTTCCCCATATCTCTCTCCCAACTCACTTACTGTCTCTACTTCACTGTCCTGTCATCTAAAATACAATGAAGGCTTGTAAAGCCCCAAAAAAAAACTTTTTGAAAAAGGCTGCTTGCAGTCAGGACAGGAAGAGGGTACTTTCAGTCACACCATGCCTCACTGTTTGGATTATAATCCGTCAGACAAATTCTCACGCCTTTCATTTTTCTTCTTTGCTTTGTGTATTTGGCTTAGGGTTTTACTCTTATGCTTCTCTTCTAGGAAATTTGTATGCATAAAGAACAATACTTGAGTAGCATGGTGCTACTGGTGAAAAAGAGAGCGAAAAATATTTCATGAAAGCATCGTGTTGTTTTGTATAGCTGCTTTTATTGTCCGCCTCAGCCTCATCTCAGCCCCCATCGGCCTGAGCCTATTTCCCATCCCCCGATCCCAGCCAGGGACATGGCCCTGTTCAGAAAATAACAACAGTTGACAGTTAAAAATGAAAGCAGTTTACATGGTCTGCAGGATATGGCTGGGTGGGTCAAAGCGATGAAGAGGCTGCCTGACACTCCCCTGGGTAGACCAACGGCAAAAGCCTTTTTTGCTTTCTGGCCTCCCTGCCTCCCTGCCTGTCTGCATGGGCTTGGGCTTAACCCAGCCGGGTTGTATTGGGCTGGGTCCGGGGTTCTGGGAGGGGGGAACTGGAAACGGTGGTCTGACAATGAACAAACACACTGGGTCTCAGGAGCCTTCTTCATGAAAGCCAGGGAGACTGGT
>NC_085867.1:5202345-5217345 GCF_034702125.1 Engraulis encrasicolus | reverse complement strand
GAGAGAGAGAGAGAGAGAGAGAGAGAGAGACCTGCTCTGGCTCACCTGCACTGATTGAGGCTGGGGTAAGAAAATGTGTAGTATTTTATACAACACAATTATACAAGTGCGTCGTCCTTGAGCGAGCGAGAGAGAGACTGACAGTGAATTAAAAAGGTGTGGTAGAATGACCCAGGGGCTAGCAGCGGAGGAGGGCTCAGCAGCCAGATCCACAAAATAACAATCTTTTAAATGTCACTACTCCACACCAACTCGAGTGCCACCATCACCCCGCTCCCTTATTGCTTAGTTTTCCTGAAGCACCTTGTGAATTAGCACTTCATTGAAAACCTAGACATGAAGTCTCCCTTTCCCTCCAACGTCACAAAACGCTGTGAAATATAACTGGGAGCAGAAGTGTTCTGTGATTTGTTCACTCTTACCATAAATTTCCTAAAATAACCTTAATTTTGGGAGAGGAACCTCATTGTTCCACAGGAGGTCAACGCATCTACACAGTGGGGAAATGAACTTTCTTTGGGGAACTTCTACATTGTGGCCAATCTCTATATCTTCATCACAATAAATTGTGGAGGCCATGAAAGAAAATCGAGAGTTTTTGCCCCCAAACCAATCACAGTACAATGTTCTGTTGGTCCAATAGACAGGGCTGAGTCTCTGGAAGCATCCTGACACCCCTCACCATCGTCTTACACATCCATATAGGCCTACTGTATACAGTAAACCTGCATCCATACTATACAGTACACAGAGAAACACAAACACATGCAAGTATTTGTATTCAAGACTTTAGGTACAACGAGGGTGCGTGGTAACAAGGGTTGCCGTCAGCCTGTGGGGACACACAGAACTTTGCACACACACACACACACACACAGATACACACGGACACGCACACGCGTACACACTCACACACACACGCACGCACACACACACACACACACACACGGCTTGGGTTAATGTGCTGATGTGGTTTTGGTTTCTGCCAGCGCAGCGTGGCTGGAAAGAGGCAGAGTCAGCCGCCACCCACCCCAGCTAAGCAGCCATGCAGCAGCAGCAGCAGCAGCAGCAGCAGCAGCATAAATGGCCATCGAGATCTGGCAACGTTTCTGCCTTTTAAAAAGCCATGGTTCAACCACAGCCAGGATTTTTGTTTTCTTGCTAACTTGCTGCTTTAAACCCTCCTCCGTTTGATTCAGAGACCAGAAGCCACAGACCTCACAGCAAAATGAATGGAGAGTTATTTCCAGTCACAATATTTTCCCTCCTCCCTCCATTCATAAACCAAATTTTATATTACAGGACGTGGTGTAAGATGGCCGAGGGAGATGTAGGGAGATGGAGGGCAGAGAAAGGCCATGACGCTGTGGTGCTTCTGGACCTTCAACATGGAAAGAGTTCAACTGAGCCACATCAAATCACGTCAGCTTTTATTGTCACTTTCTTCATATGCAGGGCATACAAGGAAAAAAGAAATGAGCCTATGTTTCTCTCTCTAGCCTACCATGTAAGGGCATACTAGACATACATATGACTGACATTTACAGACAAATCAAAGTGAAAGACAGGACAAGTAACATTAGGTGCGATCGAGATGTCGTCAACGCATACATGCGCATGTAGACAGCAATGCACCCTGGATGAAAATGCTGCATGACGGTTAGATTTCCTGTCAAACTTCGAAATTTCGTCGATGTTGCGTTGACGAGGTGACATGTCACATGGTGTCAAACTATCGCGGGATGCATGCGACTGCAGTCAGATCTTGCAACCTCTGCAGTTGCTTATCCCCTTCAACGCTTGTCGGCGGACTGCCTTCAAGGTCACGCGCCCATGAACTGGTTGGTCAACAACTCACTCACGTGTGTATATGGGTCTTGTCTCACACCTCTACACAAGTTTGCGCAGGTCCCCACTTCAGCTCCTCCTCACTGCCTGTCCCCCCACTCCTCACACGTGGTGTGTTAGTAGAGCAAACCGGTGCGAGCTCATAGTCTCGTTCATATTTGTGGCCGACTGTAAATGTGCTGTATTTAATAACACCCACATCGTGACAAGTTCTCGCTCACGTGCCTTTCGCAACATCGACGCTCGCAACAAACTCGTAACAGCCTAGTGATGGGGAGGGGGTGAAGAGAAAGAGATGAGGAGTAGGATGGGGTGGGAGGGAAGAGGAGGGACAGGCTGAAAGGAGGAACAGGGAGGAGTAGAAGGGAGGGTTGAAAGGAGGGAGCAGTAGAGGGAAGGGCTTAAATTAGCTGCAGGGAGGAGTGTACGGGAGGGCTGGGTCTGACTGAGGAGGCTAATGAAATTGAGTATGCCGGGCAGCCATTTGGAGAGGGATCAATGCAATGCCATGTGGCACATTTTAATTGCATATAAAGCCATGATTGAAAGCAGTGCTGGCTACTCACAAGCTATTGCCCTAATGGAAAGGGGCGGTCAGATTACAGGGACACCATGCCAGAAGCGATTCTTTTTTTAGCTGTTTGTATGCTTTACTTACTCTCTCAAGATGGGACGTTTCTTCACCCCCAACAGCTGTAATGTTTGAAAGTGGTCATCTATTACACTGGGTCTCCTAAACTGATTTCACAGATCCTCAACGTCTCCTGTGTCCAAAATTTGTGTTAGGGCCTTGATGACAACAGTGGCACAAGCCAAAAAGCCTCCTCTCCAAAAACATCAAACCTCATTTCCCCCAAGCACCTAATATTCCGTAGCGGCCTCCACACATTGGCTCCAACAACACTGTGGAGCACTTTCGCTTCCGACAGAATTCTGACCCCCAAATCCAATTTCACACGGACACAGCATGGACAGTCAATGGGCAGCACCGACAAAATAGAACTCCTCTCTAATCGCTAGCCGACATCCGCGAATGACCGCGGACATCGGCGCCGGTGTGCAGGGTTGTAATTGAAAACAATGGAATTGAACTTTTGTGGAGCACTTTGGTGAAGCTGATGTGCGGAGGCCCTAAAACGTCCCATCAGCTCCCACTGACACAATTAGCTAATTGAGCATATAAGGCCTAGGCTTTAATGGATTCAACCTGTGTGTGTGTGTGTGTGTGTGTGTGTGTGTGTGTGTGTGTGTGTGTGTGTGTGTGTGTGTGTGTGTGTGTGTGTGTGTGTGTGTGTGTGTGTGTGTGTGTGTGTGTGTGAGAGAGAGGGATGGAGAGGGAGAGACATGAGAGATCCGGGGCTAATGTTCTACTCTACACACATTGAAATGTTTCACTCTACACACATTGAAATGTTTCACTCTGATGAGATGGCAGAAGGCCATCTTCCAGGATGGTAGTTACGCTATGTCCAGACTATACTACAGAGCTGCATTGGGCTCGGTTCCTGCCAGGCAGGAGGGGGCTGGCGCTCAATTGAAAGATGTTCAGAAGCCAAGGTTTCTGGTGTATTAGCCGTCAAGGTGAGGGCATGGATTGTCTGCAGAAAAAGGACGCAGTCTATGTATGTTTGTTTTTTATGAAATAATCAGGGAGTTTGGATTTGGCCAAGTCAATGCTGATGTCTCAAGACTAATACAATTGCCTCAAATTGAAGGAAATTCAAGGACTGCTCAATCTGAGTAAAAATCTATTGGATGAGCCAATGTTTCAAGACCCAGCCCATCAACATTTCCGCTTAAACACAACACGTGAAATGACTGTCTCGAGTCCTTCTGGTTAGCACAGCTGTGTAAGGGGGCATTAAATAGCAGCAGAGCATGGCCTGGCCCAGACCGAAATGAAAAATGAATAACAATGAACAGGCAACCTTGGCAGCCACAGAGAATGAAAATCCTGTAGGCTGTCACCAAAATAAATTACAGACGTGCATGTGAATACAGCAATGCCAGCTCTATTAATCACTTGGTGCTGGCCCATTAAGCAGTGCACTTTGCTGCATCAAATTATTTATTTATTTATTTATTTATTACAATTATTGACCAACTGTTGGTCAAATAGGCAAAAATGAAGTGAGGATAGTTTTGTAGATGAAATACTTGATTTTGCCCCACTCATGGGGCCATTTTTAGCAGTGTACCTGGGTTCTTTGTAGAAAGGGGAAAACATTGATGCAAGCTATTATTAGTCTTACAAGAGAGACAAAACACAAAACAGAAATGCAAGCGATCAATGAAAAGCTCTCAGCACTATGACAATGCTATTAATGCATGTTAATGGCAGCGCTACCAGACGGTGGTGTGTGTAGCTCTCCACCAGGGGGCTCCAGAGCTACACACACGCACCGTCAGTGAGAACCAGGCTAAGATGACTCATAGTTCAACACCAATTCATATTTTTCTAATCCTCAGTCACCCTACACGTTGGAAGTATAATTATGGGTCATGGACCTAAAGACAGGCACTTCCTTCTTCCCCTCCTGTGGATATATACAGCCCATAGGGGGTAGTAGAGCAAACTCAGACGTGCCTTTCACCCTGTTACTGATGAGTCACTGCAAGCCTTGTGTGCGCCTCATCTTTTTGACTGTCCTAGTATCACTGATGAGTCACTGAAAGGAAACTTAATTTTAGGTTGGGAAACACCACTTACTGTTTTGTGGAGTTTTCTCTTTATTTCACTACTAGGCCCTCGGAGGAGCTAGCATTCCAACCAGAGCATAATCTTGACAGGGTCTCCCACTGGTTTCCTGAGCCTATGCGGGGCCCCACCATTTAAAAAAAAGTTTTTTACTGCCTATCTGTCATCTACCCATATTCATATCACTGCTGCCATCAAATGCCAAACCTAACTGCTGGCATAGCCAATTAACACATTTAAGGACTTTAATTTGCCTCCATGTATATGTAATAGTAAGATATTACAAAAGTAGAAGCATGACTGGCCTGTGGATATCCATTTGGATATGAAATCTGAAAAAAAAAAAAAAATCCTGCTTGTTCCTGGTGCAGTCCAATCTGGAATTGTTGATAAAGAATTGCAAATGTAAGTAATTTCAAGTCTTCACTACGTGAACGGCATGATCCCCTGGAAACAACCAAGAAAATGTTTGTTTCAATTTAATAATTTCAATTGTTTTATTTAGAGTTCATGTTACAGGAAGCATCTGAATAATAATGTCCATATAAATATGGAAGAAAAAACAATAGCTGGGATGAGAACCTATAGGGGACAGATGAGGAGAAGATGAAGAAAGGTGACCTGCCTAGAATATAAAGGGGGTGAGGCATGAATGCAATTTCTTTGTGTACAGTGTGCACTTGTGTGCTGTGGAGTTCTGTGTCACAATGGCAATTGGAGTTGCGCTTTCACTTCAAGCTGTACAGGAAGTAAAATCACAGCTGCAGAGTATGCCCTGGCTCAGGCCCAAATGAATAACAATGAACAGGAAACCTTGGCAGCCACAGACAATCCTGAACGCTGTCACCAAAATAAATTACAGATGTGCATTTGAATACCGCAATGCCAGCTCTTTTAATCATTTTGGGTGCTGGCCCACTAAGCAGAGCATTTTGCTGTGTTGAACTTTTTTTAAATTAGCTTTGCAATTATTGACCAACGGTTGGACAAACAGGCAAAAATTAAGTTGGGGATATTTTTGTAGATGAAATTTTTGATTTTTGCTTAATTCTTCGGGCCATCTTAGGCTGTGTATCAGAGTTTTTAAAGAGGAAAAACATTGATGCAAGCAATTAGTCTTACAAGGGAGGCAAAACACAAAGTAGAAATGCAATCAATCAATGAAAAGCTCTCAGCACAATGGCACAAAAGACCTGCTGTGTTGTTATTTAACATAAATGTTTTGCCTGCTATTAATTCGGCATAATCAATTCTACAGCTCTTTCACTGCTAGTATAGTGAAAGTGAAAGCCCAACTGGTAAACTTGAACTCCCATTCTCATTGTGACACAGCACTCCACAGCACACAAGTGTTCACTGCACACAACAAAATTGCATTTAAGCTTCACCCGTGAAAGGGGGCAGCCCCCAAGAGGAGCAGTGCGGCAGGAAGGTACCATCTCTCAGTCATGGAGGAGGATGGGGGAGAACACTGGTCAATTACTCCCCCCACCAACCTGGTGGGTCGGGAGTCAAACCACCAACCTTTGGGCTACAAGTCTGATGGCCTTACCTCTTACCCATAACTGCCCTTTGGAGGTATTGGACAGCAGTAAAGTAAACTCTGAAATGCCTCTCACTCTGTTACAAACTGGTAGACCACTGAAAGGAAACATCACTATGTTTGAAAACACTGCTTACTGTCTTGTGGAGTTTTCACTGCACTGCACTATTAGACCCTCAGAGGAGCTAGAGCTCCAACCAGAGCATGTCTTGACAAGGGCTCCCACTGGGCTCCTGAGCCTCTGCGGGCCCCCATCAATGTGGACCATCCCAGCTGAAACAGACCATGAACCCACCCATGAGAATATACCTCTCATGCCATCAAAAACAAAAGTACCAAACGAAAACTGAAGACAAGTACAGCTTTAACATTGTGGTTATTTCTGCACTGAAGGGTAACAGAACAGAAAGCATATCACAATACTGCAAGGCGATACAGTATCGTGAGTGTGAATCATGATTTCTCAGTTCCATACAATATGAACGAAAGTGAAAGCCCACCTGGGAAACTCCAACTCCCATTGCCATTGTGACAGAGCACTCCACTGCACACAAGTGTTCACTTCACACTGCACAACGAAATTGCATTTATGACTCACCCGTACAAGGGGGCAGCAACCAATGGCGCCTCAAGGGAGCTGTGCGGTGGGACGGTAGGTACCATGCTCAGGCTACCTCAGTCCTGGAGGAGGATGGGGGAGAGCACTGGTTAATTACCCCCCCCCCCTCAAATAGTGAATAGGCCCAACGGCGACTCTATCTGCACTAAGAGGCTACGAGTTTAAGGTTGTGGATTATACATTGACTGATTGATGAATTTATATTCATATCACTGCTGCCTTCACATGCATGCCAAACCTAACTGCTGGCACAGTCAATTAACACATTTAAGGTCTTTAATTTGCATCCATTTATATATATTAGTAAGATATTACAAAATTAGAAGCATGAATGGCCTGTGGATATCCATTTGGATATGAAATCTGAAAAAATCCTGCTTGTTCCTGGTGCAGTCAAATATGGAATTGTTAATAAAGGAGTGCAAGTTTAATTAAATGTAAGTCTTCACCACAACATGAAATGCATCATCCACTGGAAACAACCAAGAAAATATTTGTTTCTATTTAATTATTTCAATTGTCTTATTAAGAAGAAACAATAGCTGGGATAAGAACCAATAGGGAAAAAATGAGGAGGAGAAGAGTAAGAAAGGTGACCTGCCTAGATTATAACGGGGGAGAAAAGGAGAGTAGAGAATGCCAAATGACACACTCCTTCACAGAAGGACAGTGATGTAGGGCCTCTGGCTCCAGTACCAATTACCCAGGAAACACCACAGTCATCAGATTGGAGGAAATTGGCTTTAGGAAGGCTACATCCACAAATAACTTTCACTTTCAAAAAAAGTTTCTTAAGCTCACTGCTGTCCATTTTCTTGGGCTTGAGAAACAACATGCATAATGTTAGGAGGATGCCCAATTTCAGTCCTACTGTCAAACCGCTGCAGGATCTAGTTGGAAGATCTGTTTAAAATGCAGACAGATCTCAAACCTGTTTGGGGACTGGAAGTGACAAGCTGTTCTGCTTTGGAATACAGAGCGAGCTTCTCTCATAACGGAAATCTCCATTGTCTGCTGTTGTCAGGGCCGGATAAATGCACAGGCTAGAAATGGCTGGCTGCAGCCTAGGGGCCCACAGCAGTCATGGGGCCCCTGATTGGCCAAAATTGAAAAATCGCAGAATTTTGAGAAGATGAATAACATTGAAAACATCATCTGACGTGTTGAGTACAGTTGCTAGACATGTTATCCTCAATTCCTAACTCACAGTTATGACAATGTGTAGGTAAATTGGACACAGAATTTGCCTTCTGGGAGGGGGGCTCCACATCAGTCTAGGGGCCCCAGGCCATCATAATCTGGCCCTGGATGTTGTTAAATATATTTGCCATGGAACAGGTGTGGGGTGTTGGGTGTGCATTGTACGCGTGTGTGTTTGCATGTGTGTGTGTATGAATGTGTGTGTGCGTGTGTGCATGTGTGGTTAGAGTGGCTTGCACTGCAGCTCGTTAAATTCGTTAAAATGATGTGAATGAGAACACAATGGTGGACCAAACACTCAAATCAGAAGGTCAACACAATCAAAACCACAAAATGAAAGACAGCTCTTAAAAACAAACAACAAAATTGGGGCCATGGTTGCCACTCCCTGCAGACAAAAGATTTTAGTGTGTGTGTGTGTGTGTGTGTGTGTGTGTGTGTGTGTGTGTGTGTGTGTGTGTGTGTGTGTGTGTGTGTGTGTGTGTGTGTGTGTGTGTGTGTGTGTGTGTGTGTGTGTGTGCGCGTGCGTGCATGCGTGCGTGCGTGTCGTCTCGTAAACTCTTCATCTGCATGCAGCCTCCATTGCATCACCTCTATAATCCTCCTCTCTTGTTTTTCTCATCCCTTTCTTTTCATCCGTAATCTGTCTCTATGTTTTATTGACAGTGCTACACTCCCACTCCCTCTTTCTCCCATTCCTCTCTCCCTCCTCACATCACTCTGCCCTGAACTGCTCGTCTCCCTTCCTCTACCCTTCTATATCCATCCATATCTGTTCCCATATCTCTCTCTCCCTGTCTATCTTTCTCGCCCCGTCTCTCTCTCTCTCTCTCTCTCTCTCTCTCTCTCTCTCTCTCTCTCTCTCTCTCTCTCTCTCTCTCTCTCTCTCTCTCTCTCTCTCTCTCTCTCCTCTCTCTCTCTCTCTCTCTCTCTCTCTCTCTCTCTCTCTCCCTGTCTATCCTTCTCTCTCTCTCTCTCTCTCTCTCTCTCTCTCTCTCTCCCTCTGGGAGTGGTATTAAGTTGAAGAGTGACAGCTGAATGCATTTCACTTTCTCTACAAGTATCGAGCTGATATGAGAATGTCACTGCGGCTGTTTGGGTGTCCGTGTGTGTGTGTTTCTGTGTGTGTGTGTGTGTCTTCCTGTGTGTGTGTGTATTATTAGATAGGGCCTACATTTGTGTCACCAGCAGGTCACCATGACATTTTGGGTGCGCATGTGCACGTGCATGTGTGCAGGTGTGTCTTTCTCTGTGTGTGTGTCTATCTCTGTGTGTGTGTCTTTCTGTGTGTGTGTGGTTAATAGGTTACATAATAATAATAATAATAATAATAATAATAATAATAATAATAATAATAATAATAATAATAATAATAATAATGATAATTGTATTTGTATAGCACTGTGTCATACAAGGCATGTAACTCAAAGTGCTTAACAAATGGGAAAAAACATAATTGTTAGAGATGGATTTAAAAGATACAAGATACAAGATATTTCATTTGTCCCAAAAAAGGTTAAAAAGATTGTTAAAAAGGAGAAAAAAAAGAAAAAAGAGAGGAAAAAATATATATTTATAAAGTTGAAAAATGGCAGGTTGGAGAAAGGGGAGATGTGATGAGTGGATTTCTTCCTATGTTGGTGTTTTTGAATTCAACAGTCTGATACATTGAGGGAAGAAGCTGTCCCTGAGTCGGCTGGTGTGAGCACGTAAGCACCTGTATCTCCGGGCAGATGGTAGAAGGGTGAAGTGTGGAAAAGGATAGGTAGAGAGGAGAGGCAGAAATAGCAAGAAGGCAGAGGAAGAAGAGATAGATAGAGAGAGTCATATGGTCCACGTAGGTTGAGACCATGGCCGTGTCTCAAATGCCGCACTTGTGCACTTCGGGCACAGTTTTTCAGTGCAGAGGGCACTCACCCTGAAAATTTCAGTTGAGCCAGTGCACTGAAAGTGCCAGGATGATCCCCTAACAATGGCGGAAAAATTCAGTGCTTGAATGATGGACACTGCATGCACTAAATGGCGGCCATGTTGACAATGACAGGGAGGAAATGTGGCATTCAGTTCAGTAGAAGAGTTTGGTCAACAGTCTCCTAATTCTGTAAGTAATGTTGATGGGAGACCAACCTTTACATGCCAACCAAAGTATTGTATGTGTGATTGTTGTCCTTTGGGGTGAAGGACATGAATATACAAGCACCAGACGCTGTGCATTGTAAACAGTAGCCAACTCATATTTTGGCAAGCTAATGGAATGCTCAGCCATCACTTCCAGCGAGGGCACAGTGCATAGTGCTCACATTTTTCCTCGACACTATGCACTACCATAGCATACCATACCATCACACGGTCCATCCCTTGTCGTGGGGTGGTGGCTTGAGTGCCTCCGTGACCCGGAGAGCTATACCAGCGGGTGCGCATGCACCTAGTAGGGACTCCCATGCTGGACAGGTCAAAGGGTAGAGGTGAGACGAATTGGACCACCTCGCCCAGAGGTTAAATGGGTTGGCGTAGGGCCAACAACCCTACCCGTCAAAAATATATATGTTACAGAAGCATCAATTACGACTCAAAAGCAACACGACTTGGGAAAGGAAGGGCTTCCACATAGGAGGTCAATGACGCAGAGCAGTGAAAGCCGAGAGGAAGCTGCAAGGCTGATCCCCCTTCTAACTCCCAGGAAGCACACCAACATCGCTACATGGAACGTCAGGACTATGTATGAAACAGGGAAGACGGCACAGGTCGCACAGGAGATGAGAAATTACAACATCTCTCTCCTGGGGCTATGTGAGACAAGGTGGCTACAGGCAGGACAGCTGTGAATAACATCAGGAGAGATGGTGTTATATTCTGGCCACACCGAAGATGGCCTACCGCACACAGACGGGGTGGCCCTGATGCTGGCCCCACAGGCACAGCGTTCTCTCATTGGATGGGAACCAGTAAGCCCACAAATTATCACCACCACAGTTGCCACCAAGAAGAAGAACATCAACTTGAGCATTATCCAATGTTATGCCCCAACAAACGATGCCGAAGAGGACAGGAAAGACAAGTTCTACGATCAACTACAATATGTGCTAGCCAGACAGAAAGCAAAGGATATCACCATTCTCATGGGCGACTTCAATGCCAAGATTGGAGCCGACAACACGGGCTATGAAGACATCATGGGAGCACAGGGATTGGGGCAGATGAATGAAAACGGAGAGCGCTTAGCAGACCTGTGCTCACTCAACCAAATGGTAATCGGAGGCAGCATCTTCCCCCACAAAAGGATCCACAAAGCCACCTGGAGATCCCCAGATCACATCACAGAGAACCAAATAGATCATATCTGCATCTGTAGAAAGTTCCGAAGATCATGCCAAGATGTGCGGGTAAAAAGAGGTGCGGATGTAGCATCAGATCATCACCTCTTGATAATGAGTGCAAAGCTACGACTGAAGAAGCACTCCACAACCACCAGCGGAAGAATGCGATACAACGTTGGGCTTCTCAAGAATAAAGAAGTGCAGACAAAATTTCAGATCAACCTTACAAACAGATACCAGCAGCTACAGATGCTGGAAGAAGACATTGACACTGACATGGAGACAAGATAGCAACACACAAAGAAGTTGTGGAAGGACACATGTGAAGAAGTACTGGGGGAAAAGGAGACAAAACACAAAGAATGGCGACACATCAGAAGCTGAAAGAAAGGAAGGAGAAGAAAGACCAATTGAACACGAGTACCACAAGACTGGCGAAAGCAAGGGCACAGAAGAACTACACAAAAGCCAATAAAGAGGTGAAGAGAAGCATCATAAAGGACAAAAGAGATCATATAGACAATCCGGCCAAACAAGTGGAAATGGCAGCAGGTCAATGCAACCTGAGAGACCTCTATGTGATAACTAAAAAGTGAGCAGGCAAATTCCAACAGACTGACAAGTCAGTGAAGGCCAAGGATGGTAAACCACTCACAACAAATGAAGATCAGCGAAGACGTTGGGCAGAAAACTTCAGCGAGATACTGAACCAACCTATCCCAGCAGAGCCACCAGATATTCCACCAGCGGAGGCAGTACTACCAATTAGCTCATGTAAGCCCAGCAAAGCAGAGATCATGAAAGCGATCACTTCCATGAAGGATGGGAAAGCTGCAGGACCAGATGGAATACCAGCAGAAGCTATCAAAGCTGACCTAAAGACTGCTGTCAATATGCTGCACAGCCTTTTTTCAAAGATCTGGGAGGAAGAGACAATCCCAGAAGACTGGAGAGAGGGAACCCTCATCAAGATCCCAAAAAAGGGTGATCTCACCAGCTGCAACAACTACAGAGGAATAACCCTGCTTTCTCAACCGCATACTACTGGACAGGATGAGCAAAGCTGTGGACCCTTTCCTGAGAGACCAGCAAGCCGGATTCCGAAGCAACAGATCCTGCACAGACCAGATCTGCACTCTCCGCATCATTGTGGAACAATCTATTGAATGGAACTCTTCCCTATATGTAAATTTCGTAGACTATGAAAAAGCCTTCGACAGTGTGGACAGGGAGACACTGTGGAAACTACTGCGGCACTACGGGATTCCAGAGAAAATCATCAGCCTGATTCAGAAAACCTACCAAGGAATGACATGCAAGGTGCTACATGCAGGCCAAGTGTCTGACAGTTTTGAGGTCAGGACCGGAGTTCGGCAAGGATGCCTCCTATCACCCTTCATGTTCCTATTAGTTATTGACTGGATCATGAAGAACACAACATCAGGAAAGAAAAACGGTATTCAGTGGACCCTGTGGACGCAACTGGATGACTTAGACTTCGCAGACGACCTGGCGCTCCTCTCGCACAACCACAGGCAGATGCAGGAAAAGACCACCGAATTGGTCAAGACATCTCTAGGCGTAGGGCTAAGGATAAACAGGAAGAAGACCAACATAATGAAGTTTAATAACTTGACCAACAATCCAATAGTAATAGAAGAGGAAATTATCCAGGAAGTAGACTCCTTCACCTACTTGGGCAGCATCGTGGATAAACAGGGTGGCACCGACAAAGATGTAACAGCAAGAATTGGAAAAGCAAGAGCAGCCTTCATCATCCTGAAGAGCATCTGGTCCTCCAAGGAGATATCTATGACAACCAAAGTCCGGATCTTCAATTCAAACATAAAATCCGTCCTTCTCTACGGCTCTGAAACGTGGAGGATGACAAAGAAGACCGTACAAAGGTTACAAACGTTTATTAACAGTTGTCTGAAGAGGATTTTCAGGATTTGGTGGCCAAACAAAATCAGCAACGAGGAACTCTGGAGGAAAGGGAATCAGGAGCCAGTGGAGAAACAAATACTAAGGATAAAGTGGGGTTGGGTTGGGCACACCCTTAGGAAACCAGCAACTACCATCACACGGCAAGCCTTGACGTGGAACCCACAGGGAAAGAGGAAGAGGGGACGGCCTAAAAACACCTGGAGGCGGGACTCTGAGGCGGAGCTGAAGAGGTTGGGAACCAGCTGGGGAGAGGCGGAAAGGACAGCCCAAAACCGTGCTGCATGGAGAGGAGTCATTGATGGCCTATGCTCCATTGGGAGCGATGGGCCTAAGTAAGTAAGTAAAATGCACTAAAGACCTCAGCGCACTGTGCACACTGTGCACACTGTGCACTGACTGTCAGTGCACTGACAAAAGTGCGTCATTTGAGACGTAGCCCAGGATTCTTAGAGACGTAAGGTCCATAGTGGCTGGGTCTAGCGTAAGTCATAGATAGTCACACTGAATTTGGGCGCTCAGATGCAGCCCCAGGTGGCATCAGGGGTGAGGAAAAACTCCCTTTCGCTTGATTCATAGTTTGTAGGGGGAAAAAGCTCAATGAGGTCTGAGAAAAAACCCTATAGCCAGGAAGAAACCTCAGGCAGAGACCAGCGGCCACCTAGGGGAGCCCCCTGCCAGGGCTGGTTGTGAACAGTAAGGACGCATGTCTATGAAGACGGCAGGCCGTATTTTGTGTGTAGTCTACGCCTCATGTAAGCCTCCCTCGAAAGCTATTGTATAGGCTCTCTGAGTTTTCTACCTCTTATACCGCCGTGTTGCTCAGTATTTTCATGTTACTGTAATTCTCTACAATATACAGATCAAAGCTTTAGTTGGGAAATGATTTTTCCAATGTATGAGCTCTGTATGACTATTGACACAAATATATGAGCATGATTATGGACACAGGTAGCCTGATTATCATCAACTTTCAAATCTCTTCTAGACTTGGTCTGACCAAGAGCATAACAATTAACATTTCCCAAATGGCATGGTTGACCCGCCTCCCTAGGTTTGCTACTGGTTGACTGGTGTCCGACAAAGTGGGTGGAGTTCCCGTTTTTTTGGGAGATCAGAAACAATATTTACATTGCTCTTGGCCTGACTAGAAGCAACATAGAAGGTGTTGCGTCACTTGGAGGGCATGGCTTGGCTAGGACACAGGTGGAATATATCCTGGATGATGACATTTTGATTGAGTTCAGTTGTCAATTTGGGAACAATCAACTGTAGAGAGATTGTCCTTTTGATATGGGATATAATGTTTTTCTTTCCATCAACTCATGAAAGAATGGATAAGGTTTGCAGTAACATAGTCTGCAATACAATTCAAAACAAGGTGTATTTACAGTACAGGCCAAAAGTATGGACTCACCTTCTCATTTATGCATTCTCTTTATTTTCGTGGATTTTCATTGTGTATTTTCATGCAGGGCATCAAAACTGTGCATGAACACATGGAGAATTATGTACTTACCGACAAATAATATTCTAGCTGTTGTCCAACAGCAATGTCAGCTGTCTATCCACCTGACGTCAACATGACACAACTGATGGCCCCATACATTTAAATAAGCTTCATTTTTGTCTATTTTGAAATAAAAATGCCCAGTCATGTCAATCCTAATTGAATATTTAAGTTCTCCAATAACTCACTAGAATTGTAGAACTAGAATTTTGAGACCTAAAACCTAGTTTTAAACACTTGCCAATACAAGCATTTTACAGACATTTTCTTGATCTGATATTGAGTCACAGCCAGTTACTTGGAAAGGTCAAACCTGTGTTG
>NC_085867.1:5187345-5199845 GCF_034702125.1 Engraulis encrasicolus | reverse complement strand
CTCAACAACTACACATGCAGAGAGAGAGAGACAGAGAGAGAGAGAGAGAGAGAGAGAGAGAGAGAGAGAGAGAGAGAGAGAGAGAGAGAGAGAGAGAGAGAGTCGTGGCTACTGACAGGTACTGTATGTCACAGATTTGGCCATAAATGCACTCTACGAAGAGCTGCCTCCTGGACAGGAGAGGATTGAGGAGAGATGAGAGGAGAAGAGAAAAGAGATATGATGGGGTCGTGCACTCCTCAGAAACATAAATAACACACACACAAAGGCACAGACACACACACACACACACACACACGCACGCACGCACGCACGCGCACGCACACGCACACGCACACGCACACGCACACACACACACACACCTCTACCTCAAACTTAGATACACATACAGAGAAAGAGAGATGGGCAAATAGACCGGCCACAACAAGATTCAAGCGACAGAGAATCGCTGCTGTGCAGCGAGAGCGATACGAGTAATAGAAGCGAATACCGTCTCGGGCCTCTCAGAGGCTTTCAGGCAGTTTGGAATACCTTTACTTTTTTCAAGTATTTCAACTAATTGTAAACATCTATACTAATATGGCACATGTGGTTGTATTCTGAAAAGCCTAACAAAAAGAATATGAGAGTAAAGTGAATGTAATACAAATATGTTTTATTTAAATTTAGTGTAAACACAACTGTACAAAAGAAGCTGTTTCAGAGTTCTTCAAACAGTGCAAGAAAGTGCACTTTGTGCAAGACTTTTGAAAAGCACAAAGAGCATTTAGAAATGTTTTGTTTTGTTAAAAAAAAAAAAAGTAATTGTATGTCATGCTACTGTCTTCTATTACCCGAATACTAATGAGATGGGTGGGTAACACCTCTGATGGTCTCCACCTCCCTGTCACTTGCCAATGTTGCCATGTGCCATTGTTTTCCCACAGACTTTTGTTTGTGCTGGCTGAAAGGGGCATGTTCACACCTCTGTGTAGCCACTCACACACTGGGTACTTTACATGTGAATAGAGATAGGTGTGACTTCATAGTCTATCAGGCAGAGAGTGCAGAAAATACAAAGATTATATAAGATATATACATGTTGTCAATATGTATATATATTTGAAAACGAGAGGTCTCAAGGTTTTTAATGGTGCCAATGGTGCCACAAAAAACTCACAGAGTTACAGATGTGTTTTTGAAGAAGTGTCAAATCCTGTCACTGATGACCGGCTGGACCTCAGGGGGTTAAAAGTAGAATGCAAGCATTCCAACATTCCCATGGGCTGTGCTGGCTGTCACCGAATCGCATCAGCGATTTTGCATAATATTGGCTAGACTTCATTTACAAACTGTTGCTCTAGTCGGCCGAATCGCTTTTGTCATTCTGCCTCCCGCGACTCAATACAAAGTCAATTACTTCCGATGTGGGAATCGCTCATGTTGCACTTGGTCTATTCGTGCCGAAAGAGAGAGAGAGAGAGAGAGAGAGAGAGAGAGAGAGAGAGAGAGAGGGAGAGGTAGACAGAGAGAGAGGGAGAGAGAGAGAGAGAGAGAGAGAGAGAGAGAGAGAGAGAAAGAGAGAGAGAGAGACAGAGAAACTGAGACATCTCAATGCATCCTCCCCACCATATAGTTCACAGCTTCATCCCTCTCTTGTGTGACAGGTGTGAAATTCTGAAAGCATTAAGGTACCACCACTCTTTCACCTACAACCACACACCCGCTGTTCTGGGATCAGGTCGGACTGTTAGATGAGGCGACCTTCTCTTGAGCCACTCCCAAATAATTACCCAGAACACACCTCTCTTGTAAAGGTGTATTTTGCACTTATAGTGAGTCATCTATTTTGCATGATGAGTGCGTTCTAGAATGTGGGGCTAGAAGATGGAATTAGAATGCGTGGAATGGAAGCAGGTCCACAATCCCAGCTGTAAACACAATGCAATCAGCTGCCTATTTTGATGCACGCCAGACTTCCTCCGGCGTACACAACCACACAGCATCCCACTCTCTCCTCTTCCCTCCATACTCATCCCTCTCTCCTCTTCCCTCCATACTCATCCCTCTCTACTTTTTATTAGCAATCTCACTGCACTCTGCTCTCCCTCCCTCCAAAAATACACGGGGTGAGAGAAAAGAGGAACGGAGGGGGAAAATATTTTTTGAAAAGAGGTGCAACAGGCTCCCCCATCCCTCCGCGTATCTTTTCTATCCCCCACTCTTTATCTAAAATCCCTCATCTTATATCACCACTCTTATCAGTCGCTCGCTGGGACTGGGCAGATGATCTGGTGGCCCTCACATATCTACTAAGCATCTCATTTCATACACCATCAGGAGTAGATTGGGAGTGCTTAAGTGCCTAAGCAGTTGGGGTGGCCAGGACAAAATCAGTACAGCACAGCACAGCACAGTACAGTATGCAAAACCTAGAGTAGGGAATGACTCACATAGTAGGGGAAGTCAATTCATGAATGTGCAGATGTGCTGACTGATGTATGGATAATGATGGATGGTGATACGGTAAGAAGGGAGTTTAAATGAGGAAGTTGAGGGCCCAGAGTGTGAAGAGTGGGACCATTGGCGTACATGGACAGCGTGCTTCTACTGAAGTTTAATCGGAAAGGACTAACTTATTCTAGAAAGTAATGTCTGAACAAGGATATTGATGGATGGACAGAGACACAGTTGTAATTGGCAGATTGACAGAATAGACAGAGGGACAGACAGACTGACAGACAGAGAGAGGGGACGGCAGAGGGACTGAGAGATGTCTGCCTTAAATGCCACCTGTCTCTTTGGCATTTCACAGTCCTGCAGAAACTACAGAGGCACACAGACACCATGTGACAAGGGACTTAACACTCCACGGCACACTCTACACACACTCTTGATCTAGTCACTGATAAACCACCTGTCAATCCTCTCTCTCTCTCTCTCTCTCTCTCTCTCTCTCTCTCTCTCTCTCTCTCTCTCTCTCTCTCTCTCTCTCTCTCTCTCTCTCTCTCTCTCTCTCTCTCTCAGACACACACACACACACACACACACACACACACACACACACACGCACACTCACACACACACACATTAGCAATGCATTGCAATGCGGGGCAGGATGATTCAATAATCGATGTGGCAAATGCCATAATCGATGCGGCATATTTTTTCAAGTTTCAGTTACTTCGGTGGACATTTCCAGAACAAATGAATTTTAAATTAAATTCAAACCCTTCAAAGCATTGAAAACTGCAGGGCTGATGCTCAACGACAGCAAATTAAATGCTGTTTAGCATTTGACTGCTTGCCTCAGGACTGATGGAAAAATGTGCCATTCTTTCAGCAGAATTGTATTGTATTGCAATGCATCATAGAATCGAACTGAATCATTGTTACTTCCCAAATCGTAATCGAATTGAATCGTTAGGGCAGTGCCAATGCACACCACTAACGCACATACACACGTGCATGCACACACACTGCATCACCAGAGCATCAATCATCTGTCAGTCAGTGACTAGCTTGTGTCAATCTCTTCATCTCTCTACCTGTGTGTTATAGTAACTCGCACATTCATTGCCACATTATCACACACACACACACACACACACACACACACACACACACACACAGACACACACACACACACACGCACACGCACACGCACACGCACACGCACACACACACACACACACACACACACACACACACACACACACACACACTTGTCTCATACAAATATATCTGCCATGGACAAAAGCTTCAGCAAATGTCAAGTGTGCTGAGGGAGACAGTGGTCAAAGATCAGACCAACCTGAGTGATCTTGGACTGGACAGACAAGACGATGGCTGACGTGATCTGCTTGTCTTTCTCCTGAGAGCCGTCCCTGCAGACAGATAGAGAGGAGGGATGTGGAGAGAGACAGAGAGACACACACAGAGAGAGAGAGAGAGAGAGAGAGAGACAGAAACAGAGACAGAGAGAGAGAAATGCAGGGAAAAAGGGATGGAGATAGAAACAAATATATAGAAAGACAGAGAAAGAAGGAAGGATGGAGTAAGAGAAAGACAAAGAGAAATGTAGAGTGAACGGCCTTCTGCAGTATTAATGTGATTACTGTGCTGCAGGGCATGGCAAGGCAATTTCATTTGTATAGCGCATTTCATACATGAATGCAATTCAATGTTCTGTACAGTAAAGTAAGATAAAAATGATGTAAAATAAAATAATATTAAATAAAATAGAAAATAAAAGCATAAGGCATGGCAGGTGAAATAGAAAGAAGTAAAGACAAAAGCAAGAAATAAGGAAAAAAGACATAAAATAAGGAAAACAATGTGATGTCTGGTGCCTGCAGAAAATCAAATAAAATAGCCCAGCAAATAAACAAGCGAGGCTTTCTTTCTTTCTGTGAGTGTAGTCTGGTCCTGAGAGTGACTGTGCCAACATAAGATAGATAGAGAGAGAGGGGAAGGAAAAGAAAGCAGAGAGAATGTGAGTGATTGTGAGCACTCGTGTGTGTGTGTGTGTGTGTGTGTGTGTGTGTGTGTGTGTGTGTGTGTGTGTGTGTGTGTGTGTGTGTGTGTGTGTGTGTGTGCAGGGCCGCTGACAGGTTTGGCTGGGCCCGGGACAAAATTTTCTCAATGGGCCCCCCCTCCCAACACCAAAAAAGCCCCCCACCCCCTCATCCCTGACGGTCCCTACACAAAATAGTCAAACGCCCAACCACAACCACGTAATTCCCTTGTGCAGCGCCAAAACACACCACGTCGGGATGACAAGCCCATTTATAACGGATAAACAAAAACTTATTTACAACCTTACGGATATGGACTGAGTGGAGTTATGGTTTTCAAAATGCTATCACAATAAAATCCACGCTATTGTATTACTTAAGCTCATGAATAGCACATTTTTCATCACATCGACCATTTTCACTTGACCAAGGGGAATCATGTCAAGGACGCGTGTATGTCCGCTGAACTTCCAGAGAGGGGAACAAGGCGGAGCACATTCATCTTGCGAGTGTCAAGTTCACCGCAATCAGAACCGAAAGTTACAGGTTACCCCAAAACGACACCGTTAGGCCTATAACCCATTCGTTACATTCAATTCTAGGCTATCTAAATGTCAATTTCACACGTTGACATGCCACTGGCTTATTTTAAACCAAATAAGTTTAAACCAGAGTCGAGTTACACTGGCTGTAATTCAGCTGACCGGGGATGATTCTCATTTCAATTCAGCCTGATTGGCGTGCGCGTGCCTGCCTGAAACTTTTGATTTGGACACATAATTGCAGAGTAATGCGCATATTCATAGATTCAATTACACAGGCGCATGAAACACATTGTTATTAAGCCGTTGTGGTAATCAAATTATTCGATACCCCCTGTCTCTCTGATACTGAATCCCGTGTGACTTGCTCACGGCACTCCTGTGCCAATGTTAGGCTACTTGACGACGGGGCTGGAAAAAGTTTGCCGTGTCTTACCTGGATCTGCTGCACAGCTGATTTTACTGGTGCCTGCTACATCATTCCAGTCTGTCCTGAAATATTTAGCCAGAGAACCCCTCAGCCTTTTGGCTTCTTCCTCTCTTTTTCGTTTTTCCTTCTTTTTCTGCGCTCCTGACTTGTGCATGTTTACTAACTGGCTCGCGCACACTGACCACTTATCGAATGCTGTCGTCTTTTTTTCTAGAAAGACCAATCCATTTTGGAATAGGGGTGATAGGGGGTTATTGGCCGTTTTTTCAAGGGCAATGAAGACAAACATCTATAATTAATTGTTTGAATGCAAATAAAGCACTTTTCTACCCTAAAAAACAACACATTTTGAAGTGAACGTATCATAATTGAGCCCAACGTCATGGGGGCCCAGTTATGGGCCCCCCTCTATTCCAGAATTCCCAGGGCCCGGGACAAAAAGCCCTTTAGTCCCCCCCTGTCGGCGGGGCTGTGTGTGTGTGTGTGTGTGTGTGTGTGTGTGTGTGTGTGTGTGTGTGTGTGTGTGTGTGTGTGTGTGTGTGTGTGTGTGTGTGTGTGTGTGTGTGTGTGTCTGCCCATGGACAGAATGTGAGTACTGTATGAGTCCAAAGAGAGGCCCCCTAACTCATGTTAGCTCTCCATCAATGACGTCTAGAGTCAGTGCTCTCCACTGAAGCACAGAACACTCAGAAACTATAGCAAACTTCTAGACTGAGTGCATGAACTTTCTCCTCCCTGCTATAGCTTTTCTTGATTGTTCTCATTCTCCCCTGCGCCCTCGCTAGAAACATCTTATTTTCCCCACACACGGCAATCGACTCTCTGAGAAACTTTGCATTACTTGGATGAGAGCACAGAGAAATATATATTCACAATGTCGGGATTGCAAAAAGGAAATGCAAAAGCCAACAGGGCTGTTTCAAGATATGTAGGGGCCCTAGGCAAAGAAGGACTTTTTTTTCTCTTCACTATTTGGGAGGGGCCCCCTCAAGTCTCAAGAGAGACTTTGAGAGCAATATCATTGCACTTTCCGGTCATTCAATTTAGGGAGGTTTTGCCTTACAATGCTGTCAGTGCCGTCATTTGAATATAGGCTACATCAGTCTTTACCAGGGGCCCCTTTTCAGCTGGGGGCCCTAGGCAATTGCAATAGTTTTCTGGCCTGGTTCTGACAGGCCCGAGCATGGTGGTGGTGGAGTGTGCAGTGTGAATTTCTTTCTCTCCCTAACTCCCCCCCCCCCCCCCTCTCTCTCTCTCCTTTTTTTCTGTAGCATCCTATGCCACTCAGACGGCTCAAAGGAATATTGAGGTGTCGGTGACAATGTTACTGTGGCGGCGCGGCCCTTTCATGTTTTATTGAGCAGGTCATTAGTCAAGCTGTCGTGCTGCTCAGAGACGTCACTGTAACGCACGCACGCACCCGCGAGCACACCAGCTGCCACCACCGCTGCGGCTTGCATTTTCTCTTTTTATTTGAAAATATATGTTTTGGAACTTTATTTATGATAGAACAGTGCGAGAGAGGCAGGAAACAAGTTTGAAGAGAGAGATGGGGAAGGATGGGGAAGGACCTCAGTAATCTGAGGTGTTGCTTGCAGCTGTTAGATGTGAAGTGAGAAAGGTGTAGACTGTAGAGCATGTGTGTGTGTGCATGCATATAGTACCTGGATGTAGGGCTGACCAAGTGAACTGCATGTCAGGAGACAAAGAGAATGGAGTGAAGAGGGAGATGGAGAGAGCAATATGATTACAGACAGAGAAAGAATGAAGAGAAAGAAGTGCATGCAGGAGAGGGGGAGAAATCGATAAGAAAGGAAGTAAAAGACTGATACAAAGAGATAGCAGGAGAAAGTGGCTAAATTACTGATAAAATACAGTATTGGATATGGGGAAATAGACGGGAGAGAAATGAAGGATAAAAGAAGAAAAGCAAACAGCAAACAACAGGAGGTGACATATTATAGAAAAAGGTGTTTGTTTTGTGTAAACAGACTGCTGACACACACACACACGCGCGCGCGTGCACACACACAAACACACGTGTCCACACACACACACGCAGACACGCGCCCACACACACACGCACGTACGCACGCACACACATACACACACTACTTTAACAATATAGCCTACTCCTAAGTGCAGCACCAACTCCCAAACTCCAGTAGAACTCATGTCCAACACCCACCCAACTTTGAGTTCATTTCCTCTTTAGCTGCAGCTGTACACAGGGCTGGACTGACATAGCCGGCATTTCCCAGTGGGCCCTGCACCCTCGTGGGCCCCTGTTTTCTTTTTTTTTTTAAACATTTCTGAAAATAGGGGCCCATGAGGGTGCGGGGCCCACCGGTGAGTCAGCCCTGGCAGTAAAAGTCCTATAGCAGCTCTTTATCCTCATGGTCTCCTTCACTGGGGACCAGGCCTACATACAGTATATGCAATGACACTAATCAATGAGGGCAAGTGCTGTGTCTAAGTGAGCTTAGGCAGCCTGGTGGCTGGCCGTCACGCCTGCAACCCATCTCCATGACAACAGGATGCTGGTTCCTGAGCTGAGCGGCATAATGGCCACACTTTCACACAGCAGGGACGCTACGTCTCTCTCTCTCTCTACTCTCTCTCTCTCTCTCTCTCTCTCTCTCTCTCTCTCTCTCTCAAACAGCAGCCTGACAGCCAATGAGTATTGGCCCAAACACACGCGCACACACACACACACACACACACACACACACACACACACACACACACACACACACACACACACACACACACACACACACACACACACACACAAACTGCAGGTCTCCTGGGGGCTACTGTCCACCCCACTGGCCTCCTCCATTAGCCTGCTGTCCCAAGCTGAAATATATGGCCAAAGGGCTTAGGGAGGCCAGTTGACCTGCATTTGGAACACATTCAACTTAATTATTTTGCAACACCAATACTTAAACACACACCGCATGAAGGAACAACAGAATACAAATTCTGTACATATCTGTAATTGAATTCGATGAGACAATGGACAGCTTAGCTCCGCTCCTAATTACTCTGTCAGGCCTCTCTGTGGCCCCAACACACCCCTCAAACCAAGCTCTACAACACCCCCAATCCAAAAGCACACTGATTTGCTTACTACCCACACCATTTCAGGGTGCAGGGTTCAGAAAGTAAAAACTTTTCTTCTTCCACAGATAACTCCACAGAGTCGTCTACCTGTCCTCTTGAGTGCCCATGACCATCAGCTGACTCAGAGCGTGTTGAATAAAAAACTTTTTAAATCGGTAAACATTGTACATTATTATAATTATTCAACCAGGGGTTGACAACTCTGATAATTATGTCCCACCTTTCTCAGACCGTTCCGTCACCCCAGTCTCCTCACCTGCATTGCCCCACTGCCTCCTTCCCAACACACGCCTAGCTTGCCCAACCGCTTCCCTCTCCGCCTTCCCTCACACCATCCCATTGCCCGAGTCTTCTCCTAACCTGTATTTAGAGCACCTGTTGCCCTAGAACTTGCCCCCTGCCTTCCCTCACCTTTGTCGCCCAACTCTCCTCACCTGAATCCAAAGCACTTCCCTTCCAACTCACATTTTCCGGATCCGGCTGGATAATAGGGTTTTTCACAGGATCCGGATCCGGTTCCAGGATCCAGGATCCGGTAGCCGAGGCTTTTCAGTCAAAATAGTTTGAGCCAACGTGATAAAAAGGGCCCACGTGTTCGAGTAGGCTATGTGTTTCAACCCTTTCGTAGGATCCGGTATCCGGTTCCGGATCCGGCAGGTTCTTAAGCAGTGGATCCGGTATCCGGCAGGATCCTAAAAATCAGGATCCGGTGCATCTCTAATAAATATTGAGTTCGGCCTGCGACTTCATCCCAGATTTTAATTTTGGCCGGCTGTGAATTACAATTTCCTTCCCAAGGATATTCCTGAACATATGCTTTTTGAAGTCATGTGCAGCGACTCTTTATCGTCCGATCGGTCACTCAGAACCTTATTCACTAGGCATGCAAAAACAGCCTAAGTGGAATTCAACTACCGTAAATGATCTGGGAGAGAGGGATGTGTGTATGTGTGTGGCCTACCACAGATATACAGACAGCACAATGATATATATGTGGCCTACCACAGAGATACAGACACCACAATTATATAAAGTGAATAAGCAACTGGGTGTAGAGAGAGAGAGAGAGGGAGAGAGTGTGATAAAAGGGAGTGAGTTTGAGGAAAAGAAAACATTTTAAAATATGCAGAGGAAAAGTTGGAAGCCCTGAGGCAGAGCCTCTGACTGAAGCGAGGGACGAGGGCTCGGAGATGTTTGGTATGCGTGACTCCTGCAGGCAACAGAGACGACCAGAGAGAGAAAACAAGGAAGATAGGAGACCATTGAAACCCCATCTCAATTTAAACACACGGACACGCCTTACTCTTTAAGGTGTACACACACACGCAAGCACGCACGCACGCGCACACACACACACAAACATCTATCTCATATCTACTCTTCAACAGTTCTGTGGCCTTTAAAGTATCGCAGCAGTCAAAATGATGATTGGCAGGGCCGGATTAAAGCATAGGCTAGATATGGCTGCAGCCTAGGGGCCCCCACCTACCAGGGGGCCCCTGACAGGTCGAAAGTGGAAAAATTGCAGAATTATGATAAGATATATTACTGAACAAGTCATCTGTTGTGTTGAGTAGAGTTGATAGAAATGATATCCTTCATTCCTAGCTCAAATTCATGACACTGTCTATGTAAATTCGTAGTGAAATTTGCTTCCCAGGGGGCCCCGTAGCAACCTGTAGCCTAGGGGCCCTAGGCCATCTTAATCCGGCCCTGATGATTGGTCATGTCTGGCAGCCTGTGGAGTAAGTCAGGAAGTAAGTCAGTTTCTTCCCCACAAAAAAACATGAAGTCTCCCCTAATCCCAAGACTCAAGACTCAATTTTCAAAAGAGTCAATTTTTGAGTGCAAGGGCAGAATAAATGAGCTGTAAGGGCCTACGCTGCCATGTAAAAGGCATCCCATCTATTTGAGCACAGTCATGCCAAGCCATGCAAGTGGCCTACTAATGTTCCGCCTTAGAGAGACAAGGATGAAGAGAAGCTCCGTTTTAGTCTTCATGTAGCCAAATCATTTCCACCACTGACTAGACCCTTAGCTCCCTTTTAGTTTCACTGTAGTCAAATCATTTCCTCCACTGACCCCGTTGCCAGTCCTCATTACCTCTCTACACACTCTCCATGGAGGAGGAGTTCAGGGACGAAGGGGACCCCGGCACGTTCTCCATGGAGTTCAGGGACGAAGGGGACTCCGGCACGTTGTCCATGGAGAAGGAGTTCAGGGGAGGTGACCTGCGTCTAATAGTGGCAGACGAGGGGTGTGTTGGTCGGGGGGGGTGTTGGGTACTCCTCAGTAAAGTAGATAATTGAAATAATTGTGACATGACACTGCTAACCTTGAAATTTAACACCCCGGCAACACTTGTTTCAACAGGACACACACACACACACACACACACACACACACACACACACACACACACACACACACACACACACACACACACACACACACACACACACACACACACACACACACTGAGGAGAGGAGAGCCACTAACTATGTCTGGACACAGGTGAGAGGACAGTAGGAAATGAAATTCTCCTGCTATTTCTCTCTCCCCAGACTGTAATAATTACTGAAACAGCCCTGATGGGAATGTCCGGTGTGTGTGTGCGTGTGTCCGTGAGTGTGTGCGTGCATTTGTGTGGGTGAGAGAGAGAGAGAGAGAGAGAGAGAGAGAGAGAGAGAGACAGAGAGAGAGAGAGAGAGACCGCGCTGCGCTGCGCTGCGCTGCGGAGGGCAAAGAAATGCCATCAAGCTACAGCTTTTCTCACCAGGACCGCTGATGGTAGTAGTAACAGGAGGAACTGTAGAGTTAGAATGTAAATTGATGCAGTACACACACACACACACACACACACACGCGCACACACACACACACACACACACACACACACACACACACACACACACACACACACACACACACACACACACACACACACACACACACACACACACACAGCAGATGATGGTTAGAGCATGGGAAACTTTTCAGAGACTTCATTTGACAGTCGAGACTTTTCAGAGTTAATTTGATACTTGAAGCAGACGATAAAAGACAGCAAGAAGTGAAGTTTCGCTAGCTTGCAATGGAAAAGTGCATTCTAAGTCTAAAAGTTTCAGGCAAAAAGCAACAATAACAGTGTGTGTGTGTGTGTGTGTGTGTGTGTGTGTGTGTGTGTGTGTGTGTGTGTGTGTGTGTGCGTGTGCGTGTGCGTTGGTGTGTGTGTGTGTGTGTGTGTGTGCGTGCGTCCATGTTTTGAGCAAAGCAAGAGGAAGCACAGAAAGAGCTAGTCTGGGAGGCTGAGCTCTCACTAAAGCCTCTAATTCCGACTGTAAGTGATTTCAAATCCAGAGGTTGAAATGATTGAATCTACAGCAATGATATTAGTGGTGTGCCAGGCCGACAATATGAGATGTAATTACTGCAAGTTCAGCAGCTGGTGATAAATTGAACACGATTTCTCTGAGCTTCTACTATTTGAGGTGGGTTTTGTGTGTGCGTGCATGCGTGCATGACAGTGATTGAAAAAGAAAAGAGAACCAGAGAGAGAGAGATTGAGAGGGGATGAGGGAAGAAGAAGAAGAAGAAGAAGAAGAAGAAGAAGAAGAAGAAGAAGAAGAAGAAGAAGAAGAAGAAGAAGAAGAAGAAGAGAGAGATGTGAGGAGAAAGGAAGCGAAAGACAAGAAAATATGTAAAATGAGGGGATGAAATGAGTTTAGAGCGAGAATTCGGTGAGGAAATCCGCTGAGAGACCACAAAAGATTGGGCCAGCTGCCATGGATGATAAAACAGATCTGCAGTTTTGGATTCTGCAGCATAAATCATTTAAGAGGAGATTTGGAAACGAATGGGCCTCAAAATAATTTAGAAACGAATGGGCTTCAAATTTTGGAGAG